>NC_092291.1:14537826-14662826 GCF_036320965.1 Panulirus ornatus
AGGGCCAGGGTGCCGGCCTGGCATTAATTATCAACACGGAGGCGCCAGTGGTATAATGCCCCTCCAGATGGGCCGGGACCACTAGCGGCTGTCCCGCTTGTTTGTGAGGCCAGCCACCCCACTCCCCCCGGGCCTTCTGCACCTTCCCCCTCGACCCACCCTCCTCCACACCCTCCCTCAGGCTCCAGCTGCTGCTGCTGGTGTTGCTGCCGGGGTGGAGGAGGGTTGTGCCCCCTCTTTCCAGACGGTGTTGTTAGGTTTTCTGGACGTTAGAAATATTCTTACATCGGGACTTGAGGTTTAGAGATGAAACTACGATTCAAGGATTTACAGTAACACACAGGAGATGGGGCGGTCCCTTGAGTGTAAAACTCCCTCCCTGAACAGGACAAATAGGTCATTATATACACACACACACACACACACACAAATGTTTACAACACAGAGCTGAACTGAAGTGCGCAGCTCCACTGTGGTCACGCCACTTATGGCTTGATGTAGATATCATGGATGAAGTCCAAATGAAGGTGATAACTGTCCCGAGAAGTAATGGACTTCAGGTGCGGGGGAGAGGTTATCTGCCATGGACTTGGCCCACAGTGGAACAGAGAGGAAGGGAAGACACGACCCAGGTCATGAAGGGAAGACACGACCCAGGTTATGAAGGGAAGACACGACCCAGGTCATGAAGGGATGAGACGACCCAGGTCATGAAGAGAAGACACGACCCAGGTCATGAAGGGAAGACACGACCCAGGTCATGAATTCCTGAATTAGACAATGCTGACACGGAACACCTCCGCTACTTAGGGAGGAAGCAACTTCCCAGAGGACTTGACGGAACGATGAACAAGAGATGAGTCAGACGAGATCGGAGGAAATACCATCACATCTTGCGACGTGGTCAAAAGTTAACCCGAATTAGAAAAAGTGCCTCCGAAATACGACAGTCTCGAGTGCAACGAGGTCGCAGCATATGACCACCCTCAGTGACCCAGGTATCAACATAACTCCTATTACACCGTCACATGACCTCATCCATCAGCAGTCGCCTAGGGGGTTTACAGTAAAGTCAAACCAACTATCCATTAGAGGTAGAGTGAGGGTCAAGTGCAGACGGAGAAATACCCAAAATAAGATTTCAAATAGGAAAGAGTCCATTAATTACGTGCTTTTGAGGCAGTTTGCGATGGCTGGAAGGGGTCAGAATCTCGTAGATCAGTGTAGTACGAGTAGAAATGCAGACAGATGGCCAAGCATGACTGCATCCACAACTACCTATTAGTTAAATATGCGAGTAATACACACCTTGGAATAATTAAAGAGACGCGTATTTCGTTATGTTTAACAAAAGAACCTCATGAAAAGATTGGGGTGTTCACCGTTATTAAATATTCTCAAACAACGGAATATAACATCACCGTTTTCTTTTTTTTTTTTGCGTCGCAGTAAGTGGCTTCCCGTGTCCACACGCAGCTCTTGTTTACATCTTCGAGTCACTCTCGGGAGGGGTCATCTGTTTCACTCGTGTCTGAACGCCTTAACAAGCGCATGGCATGCGGCCCTTGAGCTAGACGTTACGACCAATGGGGATTGTACCCTATCATACCCACAGATCGTATCGTGGCGTTCAAAAAGGGGTCGTCTTTTCATGCTGAAGGGTCGTGCCAGCATCACCGTGCTCAAGGGTCGTAACCATCGAGGGTCAAAATGAACCCGACTTTCACCTGTCGTTAGAGAACGTTCCAGCTCATCAAATGCATTCATTATCTGGTGCATGATCATTATGAAACACTGTATGCACTAAGAGCAAAAAAAAAAAGGGGGGGAGGTGAAAGTTCAAAACAATCAAAATAAAGATAGAACAAAAAAAGAGGGGGAGGGGAAGTTCAAACAATCAAAATAAAGAGGGCAAAAAAAAGGGAATATTTGAATCTTGAATCCAGTCAGCGTCCCCCTTGCCAGATCTCTGCCTCTCAACCCCCCACTTGTAATAAGCCTCACCAAGCTGAATAATTCGCCCGCTAATATCTTTCATTTGCATCTCATCTGACCCACTAAAAATGCGTTGAGACAAGCTGTACTGGGGGGGTTTACGACGATCTTTTCTTAAGCAATGGGGCGGGGGTAAGCCAGCGCTTGCCATACGCCGCCAGCCGCCGCGCGTCGCCTCATGACGAATATCTCTATATTAACCTCGTCTTTCCCTCGTTTCTCGGGCGCACTTGCACCCCGTGGCACGGAACGCATCACCGGGGGACGAGAAGCAGTCGCTCCGAGCGTGTACGTGGCACGAGAGCCGTGTATACGAGAGGGGAAAGTGTTGTAAATATTTTAGCCGTGTAGTCGCTAACGAGAGTCGGATGCGGTGGTGCCACATCTCGGCGGACAATGGCTCTGTATGCTTCCTGACGGCATTTGCATTTTTATATCCGCGCCTCCGTGCTTGTGGGTCCTGGACGACGCTTTGTTCTTTTACGGTCCCTGCTGAACTGCGCGAAACAATACACTCTTTGTTAAGTTTAAATTACTCTTCATTACAGTGTACCCTTGGCTGGCTGACACTCTGGAAAGGATGTGCCTAAATCTAACATTTTACAATTTTCACTTCGTGCTGTGGTATAATCGTGAGCCATGAGAAGCAAGAGGCTTCGCGCTCACCTGGCAACTGTGTAAGAATGCTCAAGTATCCTGGGTATAAGTTTTGGCCGAGAATATTTGAATACGGTGTTCTCCTAAATTCTCAACAGACTAATTAATAATTCCTTTGATGTACTCTCTCATCTCGAGCGGATTCAGTGGCTTAAAAAAGCACTAGGGTCTTTGCGGTGGAGTGGTTAGCGGTAAAGGCCACGAGTCGGTAAGGTCTAGCCTAATATAGGGCCCGCATGGGTTCGAATCTTGGGTGCGGCAGTCGGCCAATCGCCTACCCACATGTTCATCCTCCACCCGGGGCTGGTTGATAAATGGGTACCTGGCTTAGAGTGGTGTGTGTATGTATACACATACACGAGAATAGACAAGATACATATACATAAAAGGTTGAAAAACGGGGCAACAAAAGGGTAAAACTTGCTCCCCGTAACACACACAAATTATTCCCACACACACACACACACACACACACACGTGTACAATTCCCTCCACGTACAATATAAACAGGTAATTAAACAAGTGGCATATCCCTTAAACTTCTGCAAGAGGTATAAGATGGACAGGTAGGCTGAAAGTTTCTAGACCGCCAGAAAGCAACTGACACTGTATCACACCCGCTGGTAAAGAAAATGGAACACCAGACAGGAGGGGGGAAGACTCCTTCGATGGAAAATAAAAATACATGGGTGGAAAGGAACAAAGGATGCATGCATGGGCAGCCTTCTCGAAATGAGGAGTCACCACTGGCGTGCCGCAGGGTTCGGCCCTGGGACCACTGGTCTTCTTGATTCATGTTAATGACCTCGAGATGAAGTGGACTCATACATGAATAGGTGAAAACTAGAATACGATTCTCAAGTTTGGTCACCGCCGAACTTAAACCATTAAAAACATGAAGAACACAGAGAGAAGGTTTAGCGGAGGGCAACAAAGATGGCATGACAAATACGAGAGCTGAGTTAGAATGAAAAGTTACAGGATAGAGATTTGTGGAAGACAGAAGACTTACGGGTAACTTGATCACAACCCTCAATTACCCAAAGCAATTTTATGATGTGGAAATGAAAGCTCAACGACATATGCAAAGATCGTCTATTTAGCAGGTCTGTTAGCCACTTAAATCCTCCTGTCGTCATGGAAGCTGTCATGCGTTAGACCATCGTATAGTGGCTCTTTGGCTATGCTACTCACAATTAGCAATATGATATTTACAAAATGATGATGATAATAAAAGACCGCACTCCATCGGCAAGGAAGAAAACATCGAGTAGAACTCTTGCATTTGGGAACCCCAACCCTCCACCCACCAACACTTGCCGTCCCTATCTCCTTTCCTTAAGAAAAATGAGGTGGTGTGTGAGGGGGAAAAAAGGGCAAAGGGAGGAAGGAAGAAAGAGGAAGGGAGGGAGGGGCAGTGGCAGTCGTCGAAGTGAAGTGGTTCAGCTTGCTAGTGTGTCGTGGGGACAAACGACTGTCGCTATCAAGCCACTAATCTGTCGTCGGCAGCCCCTGCCACCACCGTACCTCCAGCACTCTCATTCACCGGCCTCTCCCTCTTTCTCTCTCTCTCCCTCCACCACCACTACGAGCCACACCACAATGGCGTCCGCCACCTCGCCATCATTACAATTACACATCCCTATATGGGAAGTATTTTATGTTTGTTTATCGAGAACCGTATCAGCCACAGACTCATAATATCATAACGCTTATCGTAATGGTCACGACTGGGTGAGAGACGCGATTGGATTCCCCGCCGACGCGCGTTAAATGGACCTTGTCCTCAGGGGATGGAAGGCCTTTTATTCTAATCTCCGCCGCCGGCGGGGTTGCGCCCCCTTGCAGGAAGCGTCCACCTTGCTGTTATGGGGTTTGCAAAAATTTGAGCGAGAGTTGGTTTATGGGAGAAGTTTTATCAGGGCGAAGCACGAGGGGAACCACATCAGATAGCCAACATATTTCCTACAACTTCGTGTTACGGCAGCATGGCCCGCGTTCCCTGCCTTCACTTTTTGTCTCCTGGAATTGTCTCTATCTCTTGCTCTCCCTCTTTGTACGTCTGTCTCTGCCCCTTTGTCATGCCCCCTTTATCTGTGGCTGGCTTGTCTTGTTTTTCTTGCTGTACCTGTCTTTGTATATCTTTTTCCCTTAACCTATGTCCCTGCCTTCTGTTCTTTCTCTCTCGTTTCTTTTCCTGCATGTCTATGTCTTTCACTGTCCCTTTGCCTTGTTCTCTGTCCCTTTGCGTGGTTCTCTGTCTCATTTTCTTGTGTTCCTTGTCGGCCGTTCCCTCTTGTTCTGCCTGTCTCAATCTCCCTTGTTCTCACGGTCTCAACTTACTTTCGCTATCTTCTCTCTCGTTCTCTATGAACATATTTCTGTCAGTTTTCATGTTTGCTTTGTTCTCCTTGAAGACTTCACTGTAGTCCGAATCCTTCCAATATTTGGCCCTTCTGAGCTCACCTGACCAGAGGACATGTATGCTTCAAACACATCTGAATCTTAGCTTTTGAAATTGCTGGGTCAACTCGATGCCAAATCCGGAAGGGACGTACTTACGTAGTCACTTTCCAAAACTTCTCTTCGTGAGCGTGACCACCATCCAAGATGGATGCTCCTGCTAAAATCATTCGTCATCCATTACCTTCTCATATTTCAATCTCCTCCTCTAATAATTGGCCCATTTTGCAACAAATGTGGAAGGGATGGTTCCTAGGTATCCTTCACCCATCTTTCAACGATTTAGGGCTCAGTCTTCTCCTCTAAAACTACAGGGTTAAACTTAACAATGATGTTCCATGGTCCGCCACTTTTCAATGTTATGTTCGACGACCCACAAACAAAGATAAAAAGTGGCCGTTGTTACTGGAATTAATCGTTGTCCGTCCGCTGATATTCACGTTTCAACCGTCTCTCTGAAATCACTAGGACAATTCGTGTACTCCATATGCAAAAACTAATTTCTGGTTATCCTCAAGACTACGCTAATCTGAACCTAACTTGGATGGGATCCTGAGCATAAAATCCGTTTCAAATTTTTTTTCATGCGAGTGATATGGATGTTGATGCTCAAATACTCGTAGTCCATGCGCAAAGCTTCAAAATTTCAAGTTTCCAGTAACAGACAACAGGTGTAATCTGAACCAATTCTGGCACGAATGGTCCTTATTTCGTCCCTTTCCAAACCTGTGTCCGGTGGCTAAAGCCAGTACAGATGATGGCCAGTGTGGCTCAGTATATACGTCGTCCGTCCATTAACTTCGAACATTTCAATGTCGTTCTCTTAAGCTGCTCTGCCAATTTACAACAGACTGGCAGGAAAGGCCTTTGGGTGGTTCCTTCTCAAAACCATGCCCTCAACCTCTGCGATATCCCCTCCTCTCATACATCTCCTAAGCCGTCCTCCACCCCAGAAGACATTCACAAACTCTCCCTCACGGCTCCGAGATGCCTGACATCACCAGAAGGAGACAGGAAGACTTTTGGCATGCGTCTCCTTTCCTCCCTCCCTCCCCCCTTCTTCAACCCCTTCTCACCATCCATCCCTCTCCCACACTACGTCTCCTCCTCCTCCTCCTCATGATCCACACTCCCCCTTCCCCTCTCTCCTCTCCCAGCAGTGATCACGTCCATATTTTCTCTCAACTTCTGCTGCTGAATAGGACGAGAGAGACAGAGAGGGGGAAGATGAGACGGAAGAATAGGGCTTGCTCAAGGTCCCCTTTCTCCCCCTCCTCGTCTGCCGGGTGTATTGACATCGAGTATTGCCACCGCAAGATTCATGGCGGTGTTCGATCACGGCACCGACGCCAGATTTGCATGTCGGAAGGCGGGTTACAAAAGCGCGGCTTGCACGGCCGCCGCACGCCGCGTACGTCAGCACCACAAGCAGCACGACCCTCGTCTTCATCGCTGGTTACGAGATGATTCTCCTGCCTCACACGCCTCACCTGCCTTCCCTCACTCTTCACTCACCACGTCGCTAACTTGACAAAAACGATGAGTCGATGTCCATCTCTTGAGATAAAGGGACGAAGATGTAATACGAACACGGGCAGCAGCAAGTTATTAATTAAAGATCGACGTAATAAAGCACCACCAGATGTTGTCAAGGTGACGGATATCAGTACATATAATACATGGCGAAATATTCAACGATATTGATTATCATCAAATGACAAACCGGATCAACACTGGCAGTATAATGCAAACGTATTTCATATTTCCATTTTCATTACAGAGTAGATGTTATAATCCTGCGTCCTCAGAGCATCGACAGTTTGTTGCATGAGAATGTTTCTCATTTGTCCTTTCCTTTAGAATTCCTGTCAGTGCATCCTTTGTATACTACATGGCGTTCCTTCATAGTTCGTCAATCGCTGGCTGAAATGTCCGTAGGGTGGAGTTGCGGATGCAGAGCAATCTTCTACCTCTCCATCCTCTCTCTATCTAAATCATGAGTTAATGTTATTACTCTCCTCCAGCAGATAACCTTATCACAGTCCACCAGGTCTTCTGTTATCTGGCCTTTCCATGCGTCCTTATCTTCATTTTCTTTCCTCTTCCGCTTTTGCCTTACCTCCTCTGGCTCAATTTTCCCTACCTTACCCTTACCCTATCTACTTTGCCCTTGCCCTCATCTCGTTTACCCTCGTCCTGTCTACTGGCTGTCTTCTTGCTCTTGTCTCCAAGACCACGCCTTTCACCCTGTCCTATAACCCCCTCTCCTTCCCTTTTCACTTCTCCCTCTGCAACCCTCACCCTCCCCACCCCCTAGTGTGACCCCCAGAGCATCCGCGGGAGGACTAAGCTTGGGGAGAGTGGTCGTTCGTCCAGCTTAAGCCCATGAATCAAGCTTTGCTATCACCCACAGTCTGTTCCGGCCGCTCGCGCACGCCCGAGCCACTGTTTACGACCAAGTTCCTTAGAATGCTGAGAGTTCAACCCACAGCAATGATCACTATTTCCTATGGTCCTTTTCCGAGTCATTTTCCGTCTTCGGTGGTTCTGAGCTCACCCTACAGCACTGAATACTTCTTCCTATTCTTTTTTTGGTCTCATTTTTCGTCGTCTATCGTGTGAACTTACCCCACACCAGTTGTCACGATAACCATGACTATACTAAGTGTTATTTCCAGTTTTTTTGTGGTGTGCGCTTACCCCATGGCAAAGATTAGTATACTACCATAGATTTCAGGTTTAATTTTCCATCTTATACGGCGTGGTCTAACAATATGACAAAACACACTATAAGCTCTCTAACTTTCTGGTGGCGTCTCAGTGTTATCCTCTTCTTCGAGCAGACCCCACGGTAAAAACCACTGTGTCCTCCTGAAACAGCTTCGAGATATTTCCAGTCTTCTGTGATACGAGTTAATGACACTGCAAATATTACTTTTTCTATGAACTGTTTAGTACGTTTGCGTTTCTAATTCTTTAAAGACTCTGTGAACGTCTTCTAAAATAACGGGTGTCAAAACAGAGAGCAAAAAATAGAGCTCTATTATGTATAGACAATAAGTGCATCCATTATGACCCCGAGGGTGTCGGAACAAGTTTTCTTCAGCCATGGAGTCTTGAGAACACCAGAGTTACACCATCAGATCCTGTCAAAGCGACGGCGGTCGGTACATTAAAAAAAACGGCTTAAACGAACACTTCTACGATATTCACAGTGGTTAAATCTGTCCAAGAATGGTAATAGCAACGTAAATCAGCTTTTACTATCAGCAAATCTGAGGCTATAACCTTCTAAGAGCATCTGGCGAGTGAAAGTATTTCAAGATGTTTTTCCATTCATACTTCCCCACAAAATTTCCACGTTAGTACACCCTATACTACGTGTTGTTTTCTTATGGTGTATGATATGCCGGAAGGAGTGGCGGGTGTGGAGGAGACTTCTGCTTTACTATCCTCTCTCCATCTGTAGTGATGGGTGGGGAGGAGCCTTCTGCTTTACTATCCAGTCTCCATCTGCAGTAGCGGGTGGAGAGGAGCCTTTTGCTTTACAATCCTGCTTCCATCAATAGTGGTGGGTGGGGAGGAGCATTCTGCTTTACTGTGTCTCCATCTATAGTGATGGGTGGGGAGGGGCTTTCCTTACTATCCTGCCTCCATTTATAGTAGAGGGTGGGAGGAGCCTTCTGCGTTGCTGTTCTGTCTCTGTCTACACAAGAGTATAAATGCATGATCCTATCACTGTCCTCCACACAGACCAAAGGGTCGTATACCTAGCTCTCCAATGTACTGCCCCCACACCTCCATCTTTATATAACTACCCTCCTCCCTCACTTTCCTATCTCCCTTCCTCCCCTGCCCTGTGGTGGTGGCTCCTACTTTATACCCTCCCGTCGTATCCTGCACTCTCCCTCCCCCTGTACACCCACCCCATCACTTCCCTCCAAACCAAACCCTTTTCCAACACCACCCTCTTCCTCACAGTGCCCCCCACCCTCCTCCTCCTCTCCTCTCCCCCTCCACAGATGCTTCTCGAGGCAGAAACTCGCTCTCTCTCCACTACTGCCTACCTCCCTCCCTCCCTCCTGGAACAGCAATGTGATGAGCAATATCTTATTAATGATGTTTTGCCCGTCTGCCCCCCCGGAGGCTCGCCGGCCGCCGTGAGAACTCACACACATGAAGGGCGGCCCTGCTCACTCCGCCCGAAAATTGGCGGGGGACGAAATCCTGACCAATTGTTGAACCGCCCTATTTCCGAGGACGTAATAGGCTTAACAACTGGGAATACGGTGATGGTGTTGGGGATGGTGGTGGTGGTGGTGGTAGTGGGGTGATGGAGGTGGAGGAGGGTTGGGGGGTTGGTGGTGGTGAGGAGGAGGGTTTATTGATGGTGAGGAAAATGAATAACTGGTGATGATGAAGATAATGTCGATGATGATGATGATGATGATGGCCAGCAATGAAAATGAATCTCTTTCTCCCTCTCTCTGTATATATATATATATATATATATATATATATATATATATATATATATATATATATATATATATATATATCCACACAAATCTGAGAGGTTTAGGCGAGTGTATGGTTGGATGAGAGAGTTGATGGAAAATGGAAGGCTGGCGGATATATATGGGGGAAGAGAGACACGGCTGTTGGCCTAGGTACAGGGATGCAGGAGGAAAAAATAAGTAAGCACATATAACAAAGATATGGAATGTATTCTGGAAAGAGGATTGGATAGATTGTCTGTGTGTGTGTGTGTGTGTGTGTGTGTATGAGAGAGAGAGAGAGAGAGAGAGAGAGAGAGAGAGAGAGAGAGAGAGAGAGAGAGAGAGAGAGAGAGAGAGAGAGAAATATACCATCACAAGAGAGTTCACCACACCCACAAACTTATTCCCCTTCATACAGAATCAAGACATACTTTATACCTACCACACAAACTTTATTACTATTTACTTTACAAAATCACAATGTATCTTTACAATCACCACGTCTCTGAGGATCTCTTGTCTACTGTATTCCATTTCACTCCCCCTTCAACGGGTCGTTCTCTGCTCTCTCAACCTCTTATAGATTAAGGGGATCTGTTAAAGTGGTTCACTGGACATGGCCGCGAGGTGTGGTGGGGATCTGAAGGTGTTTCATGCTGTCTCAACGCTTCAGGAAAGCTTTTGAGGTACGGGTGATGATACTGGCGAGGTTGGAAATCCTCAAACGTCCAACCTCTCATGGGTTTGGAGGTTCTGTGGGCTGAGCGGCGGGCCTGGTGATAAGGTTGGTGAGGTTGAGGTCTGGGGTGAGGTTGGGGTCACGGGCCAGGCGGGGGTTTTGCTGGAAGAAGGTCATGTCCCAGTCATCTCTGTACCGGGCGGCATCTCGCAGGTCCCGAAGCCCTGGCTTGTACAGCTGGGTCCTCGCGGGTTTGTGAACACTGGGGGGGAAGGTGAGAGGTGGACTGGGTGTTAGTACAACCTAGGGTTGTACACTATAGATGGGTCGGAAAGGAGTTGTGCACGTTGGGGAGCGAAGGAGGAGGAGGAGGAAGAGGAGGGAGCAAGCACAAGTGTGAGGCTTTAAGACAACAACCACAACAGAGGGATGAAAGTGAAGGAAAGCTATGCATTCGTCTTTCACAAAGAGAGAGAGAGAGAGAGAGAGAGAGAGAGAGAGAGAGAGAGAGAGAGAGAGATAATCTGATTGGTTACAAAGGTGTGTGCGACAGATAGTGTGAGAAAGATATGGGAAACAGGAGTCATTCCTCTCTCTCTGCGTGTGTTTTTATATGTGTGTGTGTGTGTGTGTGTGTGTGTGTGTGTGTGTGTGTGTGTGTGTGCGAGAGTGGGTATGCACAGAATGGAGAGATATGTGTAACAAAGGAAGAGGAATATGCTGCATAGAGCAACAGCTGATGACTAGTAAAACATGTTTATCTTCTGAGTATGTTACGAAGGTATTCATCATCCATGTATACCTCATCGACAATATACTGCATATCAATGTGTGATCCAAAGCAGCTATATCTATCTATCAGAGGGGATTCGAAGCCTTGCCTTTTGTATACAGATGATACCTGGTTACCTCACTGGGAAATCATCTACGTGATTATTCACTGATAACTAAAGTTTGGGAAAAAAAATCACGCAGGCTCATCAGCTGATCCGTGACGTCACTACGGGTGAGCGCGATGACTGGCCGAGAGATGAGCTCGGAAGAGTTGTCGTACTGCCTTATCCACAGGATGTACTTCCTACAATATAATTCCTACATTTTTTTTCCTTGATGCATGCTAGTTGTAGACATTCACTAACCCCAACTACAAGCAGATACAACCTATTCTCCTCGCGTGGGACTTACCAGAAAGGTGAGAGAGGGCAGCCAACCAGGTAGACCAAAGTCCCATGCCACCGCAGTCGTATCAAGCCCTTGTAGATCTCCCGTGTGCTGTGATCGTACGTCCGGAAGCACTGTGAGGAGAGGGTAAACAAAAGTGTCGTTCACAGATGTCTAGAAGCATCGTATGCAGGCATGACTCTAACAGATAACCTCGTTATAGAACATCAACTTTCCAGTTATTTCATTTTCCTTTTGTACTCGTCACGTGGAACATCTGTTGACTACAGAAAATCCCTTTCCCTAAAGCACTTATAACCAGCATAAACCCAAAGAAGTTCCAAATATCGAATATAAACCTTCATAAACCTATAAACCACAAGAGACAGTGAGGGGAGGAAAAAATCATAATAGTTCCTACTGGTGTATTCCAAACCCATTGTGAAACCTATTGGAACTCCCCATACTTCTCTACAACATTACCCACACCTCACTAAGTATGTCACTCTATAAACCTACCAATACCATTACAACAAATTTCCTTAATGTTCAGAAATACACCATAACTTCCTAATTCATTTCAGTCAGCGCAAACACTCAAAACAACTTTTGAGAAAACAAAATGTGTTAAGACCCATCACACTGGCCCGACTAACAACCAATAAACTACCATTACTCCCAACAAACCTACAAAAACATGTACAGAGACAAGTAAACCTGCAGGATCTACAGAGAATTCCATTAATATATCCACAACTCCTAAAAACCTCTGTCAACCACAGCCCTATATACCTTAACCCACCCACCATAAACCCCATTAAACCCATTATAACCCTATATATATCTCAATAAACCCATCATAACCCTAAAGAAACTTACTAAAATCCCCACATACCTTAAGAAACCCCCTATAATCCCTGTAAACTTAAATAAACCCATCATAACCCTCATGAACCTTAATAAAATCCCCACAAACCTCATAACCCCCACCGTAATCCCTATAAGCCTAAATAAACTCATTATAACCTCATGAACCTTAATAAAATCCCAATACATTTCAATAAACCCACCTAGCAATCCCCATAAACCCCAATAAAAACCCACCATGAGGAAGATCCTGAAGCTTTCGTACTTGTCGCTGTGGTCATGGGCGTAGAGGTAGACGACCAGGGGTCGTGGGCTGTTCCGGGGCGCCCAGGTCATGTTGCAGAGGTCACGGCGGGGCGGGGTCACGAGCGTGGCTACCTCCAGGTCACGGCTCAGTCGCTCGTCGTACGTGCTTCGAACGACTCTGTTCGCGGGGTGTTCATGGTGAGTGTATGCAAGTGTTTTATACTCGTATTGCCCCTTCCCTTATCCTTGTATATATATATATATATATATATATATATATATATATATATATATATATATATATATATATATATATATATATCACGTCTTAACCTTACGTTTACACACACCTCAGCCTACGCCAGGTACCCTGATCGACCCCAAAGGAGAGGATGAACAGCTGGGTTGGCTGTGAGCTGACTGCATCTCCCGAGGGACTCGAACCCTGGATGTCTCTCTCTTAAGATTACGAGCATCACAACAACACTTGAACAACTCCACTATAAAGGTTGTAACAGCTCGAAAACGAACAAATGAAAAAACTATGTCAGGAGTGGGATTCGAACCCACGCCCTCAGAGAGGACCAGAATGCCCATGGCCCCTCTATCGGAGGGGAAGCTACCTTGAGTCTGGCGCCTTAGACCACTCGGCCATCCTGACGTTGTACTGTGGTGGTTTAACCTTAATACTATTCCATCCAGACGCGACCATTCTCCCGTTATATGCAGCCATTATGACGATATACTCGGCCATTCTCCCGTTATATGCAGCTATTATGACGATATACTCGGCCATTCTCCCGTTATACTCAGCTACTTTGACGTTATATACTCGGCCATTTAGTACTTATATTCAGGTATACGTTATACTCGGCTATTCGGTTATAATCACCTATCCTGCCGTTATACTCGGCTATTTAGTCGTTATACTCACCTATCCTGCCGTTATACTAGGCCATACTGACGTCATACTGGTTCATGCTGTGTAAATAGCGATTAGTACTGCACAGGAGAGAGATCTACACTCGTGGGGGCCCTTGTGTGTGTGAGTGTGTGTATTCCTATCTAAACGTTATATCACATAACAGGGAGAGAGTTCTATACTCGTGGGGGCCCTTTTGTATGTGTGTGGGTGTTTGTGTTCCTATCTAAACGTTATATCACATACGATGCTCTTTCTTACATAACGCTTAAGACTCCATAAAATAATACTCGTATTGTATCGGAATCTCAGAACGAAAAATCACAGTTTAAGTGCACATAACTTTACCCAACTATGAACTCCGATAATCTCCTATAACTGGGACTTATCAAAGCATGAAGTTATAACCCTCACTGTAGAATAATATGCCTCGGGCTCTGATCATAACGTTCATGGGGAGGAAAACTTTGGGTTATGACCCAACTCTCCCAAAATACATTAGCTCAAAAAAAAAAAAAGTGTCGCTTACTCTGCTGTATACGTTTCGCGTTCCTCCCCTTTACAATATCATCCATGTCATGAAATCTAGCAAGGCTCTCAAACCAGATGGTCTGTATCACGGACCTTAAATATTCATTACTGATAAGTACTAAAAAGAGTCTCTTAATGGTACTAAGTAGAGTCCATAACATTGTACTCAAATATTCCTCATTAACATCAACTAAAAGTACGTCTCTTGTTGGCACAGTACGAGGAGTAAACTAGGGTAAAAAATACTCCCAGACGGCGAGGGGTATAAAAGTCTTTCTTTTTTTAACGGTGTTGTAGAATGAATGGGCACTACAGCACTTTGTCTTGGAGAGACAGTACAGCCACTCCCTTGCCTTCGAGAGACAGAATAGCCACTCTCTTGCCGTCTAACAGATAATATAGCCACCCTCTTGCCTTCTAGAGATAATACAGCCACTCCCTTGCCTTCTAGAGATAATACAGCCACTCCTAGAGATAGTACAGCCACTCCATTGCTTAAAAAGACAGCACAGCCACTCCCTTGTCTTCGAGAGACAATACAAGACAACACAAGACAATAGACAGAGTACCAACTTACTCGTTGATGTCCATGAGGGTAACTTCTGGGAGGAGGTTGTACACCATACGGTTGAAGAAGACCTCTTGCTCGAAGCCGCTGACGTGGACGCCAGAAGACCCCATGTGGAAAGTCCTGGACACCTCAGGAAACACGACGTCTCGTCCCTTCCGGAGGTCCTCAAACGCCAGCCACAGGTCCCAGTCTCCCTGTGGAAAGAAAAAGGTGAGGTGTGAGTCCTTGTGTCATTCTGCTGTGCTCCTCATACCCACATCCTACAGCGAGTACTGACTAATATTTCTGGGTCTGTCAACCATAATAATCTCGATAGGACAAAAGAATCCGGAACGTCATCAGCAACACTCACCCATGGTGGCACCCACATCCTGATGACCTCACTGGCGTAGCGACGGGTGACCATCCAGCCGTACATCGGGTACGGTGCGGGCGCGCAGGAGCACCCGCGGGTCAGAGGCCGTGTCGCCGAAGCTGTTGCTGCTGTAGGCGTTGACGCAGTACACGCTGGGGTCGCGGTCCAGTACAGGCGACACCTGGTGGAAGAACCTGCGGTTGGGGGAAGGGATTGAAGATGACTCAGGTTCTAAGAGGATTAGCTCTATCCATCTATTCACATACCTATTTATCTATCCTTCTACCTACATTTACCTATCCATCTACCTATCTATCTATGTGTCTATCGCCTCACCTGAGGAAGTCAGGGGAGAGGATGAGGTCGTCCTCCAGGACTATCGCCTTGTCAGCTCGGGGGAAGTACTCGAAGACGCTGTGGAGGGCGAAGCGAACATTGGCGTTGGTGCGGTTCTTATCGTCGCCCTCAGGCCTGTGGATCACCAAGCCCACGCCCATCACCTCTACCAGGGCCAGTGTCTCCTGATTGGGGCCGTCCACAGTCACCAGGACCTCCGTCTGCCACGCCCCCGCCATGGTAAACAGCTGACGGAGGAGTCTGCGAAGACCAACAACGGAAGGTTGGATACGAAATTTATGAAGAGGCGTGAGCTTCGAAGTTATTTCCATAATGAGCTCTAAAATTTCTAACAGCGGGAAATTTTCCCTTTTTGAATTTCTTCGGCACAGAAACCAACGGTAGGTCTGTCAAATGGCAAAGGTGATCGACACTGCAATACAACTTTTGCACACTTGTAGCTCACCTGTACAGATAGTACGGCTTGTTGGCAGTCACCACCACGACAGGGATGCTCTCCTGCGTCGGGATGAACGGCTGTAGGGGGAAGAACAGAACAAGAACTGACTCGCTGAAAAAAAAGTGAATTTAAAGTTTTGAAATGGGGCTTATGGCTCAGAATACTTAAAGACTTCTAGTTTGTAGTATAAGCGTTTCCAACTTAGAAAACAGACTCTGAGGTACAGAAACTTAATTCAGGATACAATGCACGGTTAGGTTACATTACTTACAGCTCCAGCAGTTTAGATTAAAGGCAGCTGTCTACTGTAGCTTTCCTGTATCAGTGGACCAAAGAACTACTGACGCACAGTACCTGTAACTTGCGGGTCTCTGGGAAGAAGGGACGATGGCAGATGCACAGGTCACTGTACCCTTCGTACCGTTCGCAGAAGCTGGCTTGACGGCGGAGTCCCGGTAGGGTATACCACGGGCACCGCACCTCTAGAGAGAGAGAGAGGAGGACATAAAGGGACGTCTTGCATCAGAAGGAGAGGAGGGGCGCTATCTCTTTACGTCACAGGAGGGAGAGTAGCTACGGTACCTCTGCATTTGCGAACATTAAAACATGGTACTAAGCCAATCTGAAGCAATTTAGGGAACAAGGTGCAGCTTAAAGAACAAGAACGTTTTCAGCAACTTAGAGAACAAGGCGCAGCTCAGAGAACAAAATAACACAGCCACAGTTATCTACGAGCATATCGAGAACGCTTCTTCAGAAACCTTACACCTCTTTCTGGACCAACTAGAACAGTGCTTGCCTGGTTCAGTCTTGTGGACGAAGACTTCTAGTGCAAGACTAGATGCTGGGTAGCGTCCTAGTTCTCTGGTCGTCCCTGCCTCAGCTAGCGTGGGTCCACCCATCACTCCCACCCACGACCACGCCTCTCCCTGTGCCATCTGAGCAGCCCATGTCGTCCCGAGGCCCTTCAGGGCATCTTCGGCGCCACGCCCTAGGAACATGACCCACTCCGGCTGTAAGCAGGGAGAGTGGAGGACGAGGCGTGAGAGGTGATGGTGTTCATGGGTCGTGGGGAATGATGTGATGGGGGATGGTTTGGGGGTGACCGATGGTGATAGGGGGGCTGCGCTGCTGGAGGAGTGACGGATGGTGATGGGGTTGTGGAAACGTGTGTTGGGGCTGCGGGAGTGGTGAGGGATAGTGAGGGATCTCGGGGATCAGGAGGAGCTGATGTACGAAAATATATTCTTATACCAGTACGTATGATAGTGATGTACTCGTATTCGTACATGTGGACGTAGATGTATCAGACGATTACACTCTCTCTCTCTCTCTCTCTCTCTCTCTCTCTCTCTCTCTCTCTCTCTCTCTCTCTCTCTCTCTCTACATATCTACTTGTCTATCCCTCCACTTACCATGCCCACCAGTACGACCACCCTGCCCGGCTGCACGGCAGAGAGGCACGCCGTGAGCCGTGCATGCTCTGCTGGCTGGTACGTGCGGAACTGTCTGGCCATCATGAGGCGGGCACGGGCCTCGTGCACGACCTAGCACGTGCACGCCCGAGTGCACGCCGCCGTGCCGCACCGACGTGACCTCCTCACCCACACGTTCGTACACCTGAGAATATCAAACCGTTACATAAAACAGCTAAGTAACCAAGTAATCAAATACGCAACAACAAAAAAAACAAGCAAGTAATAATTAAAGGAATTCATTAAAGATAATCACAAAATAATCAATTCAAAAATTTTTCTAATGAGAATGATAAATGTAATCATTAATCTAGTTATAATAATGGATAAGTAATGATACAGATAAATATGCACATTAACAGATGGGCAGGCAACGCCATGCAAACACAAAAGACTAAACAGACAGACAAGTAAACAGATACTCAGGCAGTGATACAAACAGACAAATTATAGGGATGTGAAGAAAAAAACAGTCACACACACACACACACACACACACATGCAGATATGCACACAAGCAGACAGGAAAACAGAGATATTGACGGAGGGGAGTATGACCAGACAGTCTGCCTAAACAAAAGACGGACAGACTCACAGAACAGACAGAAACACAGACACACACACCTGTTGGTCGTCGATCCGAAGCTCCACACTGGTTCTGTTCAGCCTCACAGACAACAGGGTGTGTCTCGTCCTCGCCTCTGTCAAAAAAAAAAAATCATTTCCGATTCATGTATAAGTCAACTGAAACGATAAATGATTCTGGAATATCATGCATCTGTAAACAGATATCTCTCTCTTTCTCTCTGAAGTAAAGAATAATCATTGCCTCACCCGCGCATTAAATGATGGTTGCATGATAAATGAGTTATCGGTGATACAGAAGAAACCTCCTTCTCACAATGGTTTTCTAAATACCAGAAACCAATCCCCTGATAAGGGTATATCACAAAGTGAGACCATACACACACACACACACACACACACACACACACATACACAAACACACATACACACACACCATACGTTTTCCATTGCTCTCTTGCAGTAAAGGGGAGACTATATGAACGAATGACGTGATCCATTTCAACTGTGTTACGTTCTATAACATTCAATTATCACATAGTTTAAGTCTGAATCTGATATTCCAGTTGGCATAGTTAGTTTTTTTCTTCTAACAATGACAAAACTACGATATAATCCAATCACACGTAATGTTTATGATAAGTTCTTCTCTGTGCCCCATGTTGCCAATTTGTTTTCAGTGACGTAAAAATGCCTCGAATAATGATCATTAACAGCGAGTGTGAACGATGGTATTAATAGTAAACGGCTAATCAATAGTCGTAAAAATGAGTTACCTTTCAATACATTCAAATGTGATTTCAAAAAAAGTACACACGTCTTAGTGATTGGTTCAAATTTCATGGAAATGAAACTTAAAAGGTACCAATGTATGTGGTATACGTACATATACATGACTAAGTATACTTGTAAATGAATGACACTCACCTTGTATGCGGCCGTGAGCCTCCAGGTCGTAAGGGCGGAACCCTCGATCCCCTGTGTGAGAGGAAGGAGAGTGATAGTGAGAGTCCCTGGGAAGAGGTGAGTGTGGTGAGCGATGAGAGTTGCCGGTGTGAGGTGAGAGTACTGGTGTAAGGTGGGTCGGGTGGTGGTGAGAGGTGAGGAGACTCTTGGTTGAATGGTGAGAGGTGGTTCATGGTGACAGGTGTTTGGAAAATCTTGGTTTAGAGGTGAGAGTGATGGACGTTGGTGAGAGGTGGCTCACTGTGAGAGGAGGAGGAGGAGGTTGATATATCGCCAGTGATAGTGAGAGGTGAGAGAATTACTGAGTGCCAGTAAGAAGTGAGAGCAATAGTGAGAGGACTGGTAAGTAGTATGAGTACCACAGAGCGAAAAACTCTCCCTCACACACATGAATCACATACACATCAATGTGTAAATTTGAGTATGGTGCCAGTGAGCTGTTCATTGTGAGTACTGTTGATGTTATAAGTCGAGTATGACTGACGTGGTATGATAAGCATACCCTGATATGGGTACGACGTATGTGATATGCCCAGCATACTTCAACATTAGTGTGAGACGCAGCGCAACATTAGTATGTGACGCAGCACATGTGGTGAGGTTAGTACTATACTTCAAAGCACGTATGTGACGCAACACAGGCGATATGCTCAACGTAATTCAAAGTATGTGACGCAGCATATGGGGTATACTTACGACCAATATTTCTCCAGCGTATCGACAGTTCACCCTTGACCCCCGTCACGAGAGCCGTCACCACCATCGCCATCTGCAGCCGTAGCACCCACATGTTACGCCCGTCACGCAGCGTTACCAGCAACGCGTCACTCTCTCCCGGCAATGTAGACGGCACACCCCGACACTGCACATTTCACTGACGTGAACTTACGTCGGGTCGTTTCCGTGTCACTGCAACGCTTTCATCGTGTGAAGCTCTGATTTCATTCACTGCTTTCACAAGGGGGTCTTCACCTATAACCCAGCGATCACACCGGGAGAATTTCAATCGAATGTCACACAAATAACTAACTTATCACCAAAGGAGTTCACGGTGATCCATTCTGTCAATAGAAATAGACAATAAAAAATGAATAAAAGTCATTCAACATCTTGTGAATAAATTCTATCTTTTTTTCCAAATGATTATATAAATATGTTTTGCACTGCGTAAAAAAAATACCGATTACATTTATCCCAATGACGAGAATAACGAAGTAACTTTTAACTAAGTCAAATGAGCATTCTAAGACTTTGCTTACGATAGGTGGGAACCTGAAAATCATCTTATCTTAAACTGTTCCAGGACCCCTTTCTTGAATGGGGTCCTGGAGTTCATCCAAAACCTACTTCCATGAGCTCCTGCAGCTGCAAGACTGCGCTACTTCCAGTAGCATGGAAAGGATGGACTCCTTTCCGAGTGAGGAATTGTTCTCTGACGAAACTGTACTCCTGATGATGATACAGCCTCGGCAAAGGTGACCTTTCCCACTCGCCTGTGTTGCCTCACGCACGCGGAGTCCGGGGCAACACCCAACCCTGAAACTGACGGCATGATTGACCTTGGCAGTGGCCAAACCCGAAGCCCACATAAACAGCCTAATCAACACGCGCGTTTTCTTCCGCACGTGCAAGCAAATGAGGGATAGCTCATGTCTAGCGTCGCAACTACCTCAAAAATCAACACTGATTTCAGTTCCATTACACAGAGGGGGTTTTAATCCTATAACCTACGGCTACGTACATCATCAGTTTACAATAGCACAACATGTACAGTTATTTGGATTTCCAGGGATAAAACAGCTTAACGGATCAGCAAAGATAAGGAAACGGTGAGTTATAAGGACGGCGTGAAATGATCAACAGATGCACTTAATGCGAAACAACGCATAAATCACTTCAGACCAATACACAAACATTACAGCAAATAAACAAGGCAGTTATGAATTATGTTCCTTGAAGTCACAGCGAACGCTATATTGGCACGAGACACAATCGAACCGATCAGCTGTACGGTCCACTGGCGTTCCAAAATGACAGCGAGTACACAGTCCAGCAATCCTCAGACAGGGGCAGGTACTGTCATCACGAGGTGGGCTCCAGGGTTTGGCTCAGTTCCCCGATGCCACCTCAGCTGAGAGGCCGCCCCCAGGCGCCCAGAGGGACGGCTGCCGGATAGTACGATCTTCCCGACACATTACGTTCCCGTTCGTCTCATTTCCCTCGTAGTAATTTGCCGTTGTAACTGTACTGGTTATACAGTTTGATTCTGACGATGGGGTTTCAATCATTAAAGTGAGTGTCTTAAGCAATATATCATATATTCTATTTTTTTCTGACATTTCGTATGACTATAACACTGATTATAGTTCTGAACAGATACATTTCTCATATGATTAAATCTTCGAGGAACTGTGGTGAAAATTTTATAGAACATACGTATTTTTTTTCATACTCGTCCATGAAGATTAAATTAAGATATATGACGTTACGAGGAATCTCGCATATCTGAATGAGGAAAACAAGTGAGGAAAATGGTCTGCTCTGGTGAGTTGTGCTGGGCTAGCTCACACAGACGTGGTGTTGTGTGGGTGTCTGTGAAGGCTGAGGCAGTGTTGTGTGTTAAGACTCGACCTTAAACATTTTACAATAATACCATATATAAAGATATGGCTATCCATATATCAAAGAAACTTCGGTATCGTGGAATAACAGTGACGTGTTATTCAATCACTAAAACTGTTTAAGGAAACTAAATATTGCTATTCTAAAAGCTTCAAATATCGTTCTTAAACACTAGTGAAGATTCTACTCAATACATCTCTAGATTCGGAATCCAGTGAAGAGATTCATCTACCAGAGTTGGAGCTCCCTCCCATCATGACTCACGAAGGGGGACTCAGGACTCTAACCTTCGTCTGCGACAGTATGAGGAACAGGGGCCGGCGGGCGTCCCGCAGGGTCGGCCGCTGGGTCCGCGGCGATATACCACTCTTCCTCGCTGCTGTCTTACACCCTCTCCTGTCGCCTTACGCCGCAGCCTCTCCTGACGTCGCCGAGGGGCAGGAGGCATGGAAATACTTAGCCAGTAAGTTCATAAGGTACCTGGTGAATACAGGGATGGAACAGTGTACAGATGTGTAACGTCATCACAAAAGATTTTTCCACAATCAGTTTGCTCAGGATTAGGATAATGTATCAGGACATTATACAAAAATAACAATAAGCTACGCAAAAGATGACCTAACGATGTAAATACTGGACATTCTCATAGACATACTAGTGATGGTAACCAATTACACTGCAGACAGTACCGTTAAAGGTAATTACAAACCTCAGCATACAACGATTACTGTTAATTACAGCTTCTGTAGTTTCTACAAACCTTCGGACAGAAACATTGATAAGCTGAACTATCTTTTTATCGACCATTTTCTCCAAGAATCATTTTCTTCCTGGCTAAGATAAATTCAGTTTAGCTGATGATGTGGATAATGGAAGCCCTTATATAAAGATGATTAACATAACCTTCCTTTCCCTATGGCTGGCAGGAGTGGATCCTTCGCTGAGACCTATGACAGTCCCAGCACCAGCAGCCCTGGGAGGTAAGGTCCTGGCTCCTAGCGCCTCCTCTCTAGTTCCCAGCTCCAGGAGGGAGGGGGAGGAGAGAGATAATGGGAAGAAGTAGGGGTATATGGATGAGAGGGAGGGAGGGAGGGTTACGGAAAAGGCAGGAAGTGAGGGATTAGGGGGGAGCGAGAGAAGAAGAATGGGAGGCAGGAGAGGGGTGATAACGAAAGAGGAAGAAAGAGACAGAGTGAGATAAGGAGCGTTTGAGACGAAGGAGAACGGGATAGAACGGTAAGATATCAGAAAGGGAGAAGAAGAACGGGAGGCAGGAGAGGGGTGATAACGAAAGAGGAAGGAGGATGTAGAGTGAGATAAGGAGCGTGTGAGACGAAGGAAAATGGGATAGAACGGTAAGATATCAGAAAGGGGAGAAGATAATAATGAGAAGAAAAGGCAAAGACTGAAGGGAAGGAAGTGGAAGAAAACACGAATGAAAGAGAAGGGTGGAGAGAGAAAAAGGAATACCAAGAAACATTAATCATCAAGACTACTGGGAAATTCAAGGCGCAACAATAATAGTGTTGCCTTCCTCGTGTTGTTGTGGCTTTCACGACCCATGACGTGTGGTCATAATGAGAACTCTATAGCTGGGGAATTTAGATGAATCTACCAGTAAATTCCAATTATCAATTTACCTTGGCCACAGTTAGTATAATAATACAATAAATAAGTTAGCTGAAGGAACTTTGTTATTTTCACTCTTTCAAGTATCTTCGACACTTTAATATCTATCTTTCTCTTTCTGTCAAAAAACTGGGCTTACCTTCCAACACCTGGATTCACCTATCAACATCCCTGGGCTTACCTATCAACACCCTGGACTCTCCTGTCAACCCCTGGGGGTCACCTAGAGGTCATGCAGGTGGCGGAGTAAGTCACCTGGAGGTCACTGTACAGGTCAGCGTCGCCAACGTCACCATATCCGTCGATGGCAACGTGGTATGTGGGTATTCTCTTTCATTTTCTTGTGTCTATTTTGTTCGTCCATAGTAAGAGTACTTGACTTCGAAACCCTTTTTTTCTTTAATTACCCTTAAGCACAACAGTACAACCCATGGTGATGATGATGATGTCTTTGGCCTACCTTATCCTTGAGTGTTATGTCAGAGGCCAAGCCATCACACCCAAGGGTCGTAACTTCGTACCCAAGGGTCGTACCTTTGGGCTCAAGGGTCGTATCTTCCACCTCTCTTTTTATCACTTTTCCATCTAATACTCCCATGAGAACCTACCGTCACCTACTGACAACCTACGTACCTTGCAGGTGTACGAGGTGGGCGGTGGGGGCGTGCCGGAGATGGGGCACCGCTGGCCGCACTCAGGGGTCCACCTGGTGGTGTTGGATCCGCATGAGGAGGGACGGGTCATGATGCGACAGAGGTTCTTGACATACCAGCCAGCTGAGCACCTCGAACTCGCCGCAGCCCTCTCGGCCATCCAGCCCGGACGACTGCTCGTCCTCGCTGCCGTGGTGAGGACGTCTTCCTAACAGAGAAAAAGAGAAATAATAATATAAAAAAAAAAAATGACAGGAATTAATTCCTACTTTTCTCCCCCAGCCAGAGTGGGTCATGTTCCTGGGGCAGGCTGGGGAGGCAAGCCTGGTCTCACTGGGGTTCAGGTGGCCCCAGCGTGTGGCCTCGGGGGAACCATGGGCAGGGGTGGCCATCCGTGGCAGGGGAGTCGTGGCCGAGTCTGCTGCGACGGTACAGTGGCAGCAATACCCCGCCAACACCCTGCACCTGGTGGCCTCGCTGGATACAAATATACCAGACGGTAAGCAAGCATGAAGCACAAAGTAACGAAAGTAAGTGATGTAAAATACAGTGATGTATAAACCATGTATAAAACACAAGAATCAGTTCACATATTAAGAGAACGTATGTTCCAAAAGAAGCTATGCAGGTGTAACCTTTTCTTTCACCTACAAAAGACGTGTATACCGTCAAATAAAAGCTGTACAAATCATACACGAGACTATACTAGACACAGACAGCTGGTACGATGAAGCAACTGCACTGAGTCCCCTCATAAAAGCTGGACGCATGTGCAAATTTCAGCGCTAGTAATGAGTGGACCGAGAACTTTTGAACTGCTGGCGGGTGCCAGGTATTCAAACATGGGGAAAGAGAACTAAAACAAAAGTAGAGTGGGAAAAAATCCTATTTTTTTTTTAAACTCTTCAGGACTAGCGTGC
Organism: Panulirus ornatus; assembly: GCF_036320965.1. NCBI lineage: Eukaryota > Metazoa > Arthropoda > Malacostraca > Decapoda > Palinuridae > Panulirus > Panulirus ornatus. The sequence continues at coordinate 14,562,419 of NC_092291.1, forward strand.
GACTGGTTCGATGAGCCGGGGTTGAGGCTGCAGGCAGCCTTCTGCAGGAGGTACGAGGGCTACGGAGACCTGTGCTCCTGCCGGAGTCCCTTCACACCGGGCGTGAGGTACCTGCAGGTGGGTTGGCTCAGTGTCCATCAACGAGCAAGACTCCTCCTCCTCGCTGATCTTCTGCAGGAAGAACAACTTTCAACTTATCTTGAGTGGTTGGGTTCTTTTCCTTCGTTAAGCCGAGGTAGACGGGCTCTTGCTCGTTGAACAAGTGGGCTCTCCTCCTCGATGAACCTGCACAGGAGGATGTCTTCATCATTTATCTAGAAGTATCAGCCTTTATCAAGTTACAGAAATCTTCTTCCTCAAGCTTGATAGGTTATTTCTTCTTCGTTGAGCATCAATATGTGGCTTTTGCTTCTCGATGACCTTAGTTAAACCGACGGGTTATCTATTTTTCGTGTGTATATCTATCCACATACCAACTGCCACATCTATCAGGCTATCTGTCTATATGCGCTGTGCCTTCTCCACCGAAACAAAGGAATGGAAGAGTAATGTCAACGTGGGAAAAAAAAAAATATCGCCAGTGTAGCTTTAACAGATCAACAATATGTCAGATTAATCTGTTGAATATATTGGGATATACCAGGTGCCTCTGACATATTTCTCACTCAGATGTAAAAACGTGATGGATTAATCTTGAATAAATTTGGCTTAAGATTAGACACACAGATTTCCATCATATACTGGAAACGTTTTCAGGCTTGGACACTTTGGTTGCACAGCTCAGTGTGGTGTTCGTGGATGTGGTGTTGATGGGCGTGGTGGTGATGGGTGTCGTGTGTTCATGGTCGTTGATTGATAAGGAGTTGATCGGTGCGGTGGTGATGGTCGGGGATAGATGATGCGTAGACGGGTGTGTGTGTGTGTGGCGTTGATGTCTGTGATAGGTTGATGGTCGTGGTGACGACGCATGTGGGAGTGATGCGTGTGGTATGGAGGAGCGTGATGATGATGATGACGGGCGTGGTTCGTGTGAGTGAGGCGTGGAGAAGCGTGATTTGAAACTGGTGTGGCACCGACGTCTGTCCTACTCTGCGGACGGGCTGCACCTGCGACCATCCGTGGTGCGAGGCAGCGCTGAAGGGCGAAGGTTTGGTACCCATGTGACGGGTGTCTCCTTTACAGGAGCGACTGGTGACGGAGGAAGACATCCCCGTGGTGGTGGTGACGGCCAACAAGCCACGTCACCTCTACAGGTGAGTGCCTAGATCAGCTCTCTCTCTCTCTCTCTCTCTCTCTCTCTCTCTCTCTCTCTCTCTCTCTCCTTTCCCGTCACGACAGGGTAACAAGCACCCCCTCGCCACTAACCTGCCACAACATGGACGACTCTGTCAGGACCTGCTAAGTCGCCAGATTTCGGACGATACAAGTTTCCAGACTTGCCAATTTGTTGCAGCACGAACGGTAGAGGGGAACTTTGGTCTCCCTACCCTACAACAACACACGACAATATGGCGACGTTCAGGATTAAGGACTCAAATAAACATCAGTCCAGTGCGACGTGGAATATGCAAGTTAAAATAACTCCTCCTCCTTTATACTTAATCCCAGTTTCCCGCGTCAGCGAGGTAAGGTCAGGAACAGACGAAGAAAGACCGCACCCACTCACATCTATTCTCTAGCTGTCATGCGTAATGCATAGAAACCACAGCTGCCTATCCACACAAGGCTCAACAGACCTTTCCAAGGTTCACCCTAGCCGCTTCACATGCCTGGGTTCAATCCACTTTACAATACGTCGATCCCCTGTAAACCACATCGCTCTAATTCAGTTTCTCCCATGCACACCTTCCACCCTTCTGCATGTTCAGTCAACTCCTATAACTACTAACCTATGCATGTAAAATAACCTCAACACCTAACTTACCACAGATCATAGCACGTAGTTTCCAGCCTCACCTCCCTACCCCGACCTCTTCCAACACGAGCAAATTTGCATCCTCGCTGGGCGGGGGTCAGAGCCGACCACCCTAACAACACGCGGAATCTGGAATTCCTCAACTTGCTCCTCCGTATTCCCAGGCTGGTGAGGAACCTGTTCACGATCCCGGGTGCTGGCCAGACGGAGGTCCTGGTGGCTGTTGACGGCCTCCATCAGGAGACACTGGCCCTGGCGAAGGTGATGGGCGTGGACGTTGTCGTCCATAGGCCTGAGGGCAACCACAACACCCGAACCAACGCCAACATCCGCTTCGCCCTCTACAGCGTCTTCAGGCGCTTCCCTCGGGCTGACAAGGCGATAGTGCTTGAGGACGACCTCCTCCTCTCGCCCGACTTCCTCAGGTCAGAAACATTTGCTTGGGCGTAAGTATATACCAAAGTGACTCTTTAAACGTCATGACCTATAGCGATCCTTGAAACAGCATGGGTTAAAGGAAATCTTTAAAACCATGACCTAAAGTGATCCTTCAAATCGCATCACACGTTACCATTTAGGACAGTAACTTAGCGATCCTCAAGTAAAACAGCTAACCAGTGACCACCCTTCTGCGTTACCAGGTTCTTCCACCAAGCGGCGTGGCTGCTGAACAACGACCAGACCATCTTCTGCGTCAATGCCTTCAACAGCAACAGCCTCCCGGACATCGCCGCAGACCCCGGCAAGGTGCTGCGGTCGGAGTCCTTCCCGATGTACGGGTGGATGGTGCGCCGGCGGTACGCCAGGCAGGTCATCGTCAACTGGATCCCTTATGGAGTGAGTTACGTCCCTTTTGAGAGAGAGAGATAGATAGCGAGTGCGTGGATGAACCCCAGGGGCCACGTCTTAAAACCCACGCCCGAATTCTCTCCCCCACAGCCCGGGGACTGGGACTGGTGGCTGATGCGGGCGTGGGCCCAGCGCGGACGTGATGTCGCATCGCCCGAAGTGTCGCGCACCTTCCACGCCGGCACCGCTGGGGCGCACGTGGACGGTTTCGAGCAGCACATCTATTACAACCGGATCATGACCTCCCGCGACCCGCGCACAAGGCTCCAGAACCTCACTGGGTAGGGTAATGGAACAGACTAAGGTTAAAGGTCAGGGAAAGTCAAGGATAAGGGTATGGATAAGTCAGGGGGTCTTGCTGGGCAAAGACTCGATGAAACAAGTAGGGAAAGTTTCTGAGGAAAAGGAATGTTGCTGTAATTCTAAGCTGCCTTAGCTGTCCAGCAACAGATCCAAGTACGTGTTACCCTTTGACCTGTCTGCAGTACGTCATCTACCTTGATACTGACAAATTGGAGAGAGAGAGAGAGAGAGAGAGAGAGAGAGAGAGAGAGAGAGAGAGAGAGAGAGAGAGAGAGAGAGAGAGAGACCTACATCAACTACCCAAATAGAGGCTAACCTACTGGTCCTTACCCTCAGCGTTATCCTGGAGAACTACACGAGGAACCTGGCGGCGGAGATCCAGGCGGCGCAGGTGGTGACTCCGGACCCGAGGGAGAGGAACTTCTTGCCCAAGGGTCACCCGGGGCCCTTCGTCGTCTTCGTCAGGGCGGGCACCAGGAACGACGAGTTCTTTGGCTTCAGGATCTTCTTAATGGTAAGTGAGCTGGAAAAGGGGAGAAAGAGCGAGTGAAGGAGCTTGACTTTGATAGAAGTATAGAACCTCACTGGTGATATCAGAGAACCCCTTAGGACGGTACGCTTTAACGACGTTACACCACCGTCATGGTGGTACTCTCTCCCACAGAGCACCAGGACGTACTACTGGGACACACGCGAGGTGTTCCGGGGCGTAATGAGGCTAAGAATCAGGGGCCGTCTACTGTACGTGGTGGGCTGCCCGCTCTCACAGCTCTTCTGGTGAGTTCTGGGGCGGGGCGGGGCGGAGCAGAGGATGAGAGGCGGGATGGGGAGGGGCAATGAGGATGTGATGCGGATTAGGGTAGGGTACAGGGACAGAGCGAAGCAGTGGGGCTAAACTACTGAGCAGATATAAATCAATAATTTTTAAATAATTCATTTTCAACTCACTTTTAACGTGACATGCAAAATCTTAAACCATCCATACATTTTGTCTTGTGCATTGACTTTTCATGCAATATAATGTACTCCGTTAATGAACTACTCTCCCTTCTTTCCCCTCCTCCACCAGTCGATACAACCCTATGGGGACCGCGATCCTGGCCCCCTCTGGTGACCTAGTTAGGGAAGTCTTTAGGCTTAATGACCTCTATGAACAGGGCCTCTACGACACCGTCACCCGGAGAAGGTCACCGACCTCCGACCTCCTGCAGGAAGCTGACCTCCTCAACTACATCACTTGACCAACGGATCACACTTTCCGAAAAATACATTCTAAGAAAATTGTAACAAAATTCTGAAAAACAATAACAAAAACAGTAACGACCTCACCAGTTAAAGCAACAGCGTAGTTATCATTCCACAACCACCACCAAAAACAACACAAACAAGTTATTAAGTCACCACTACCATCAACAGCAGCAGCAATAGATTCATTAGCCACACTGCATAACCTAATTTATGTTAAGTTCTTTGACAAATGTTCCAGCCTAACCAATAGTGATATTATCAGTAAATAACTGACAGATATGATAAAGTTCCTTTCATTACTTAACAACTTTATGAACATGTTAAGTCCCAGTAGTGACAGCCTGGAGTGACTTTCCCTGACAAAAACAATTACTTAAACTTTGTTTCAACGTCAACGAAATTTACAAGACATTTTCGCTCTGTGCTTTAATCCCTGAGTCATGATGGTACAACACTTCAGTTCGATGGTACGATCCATGGGTAAGACAGCCTAACATTAGACATTTCAACCCAAGGGTCGTACCGTTACTGATGGGTTTCTTAATGTTCATTACCCGGTCACGCAATGTACTAATTTGTGAATAAAATTCCTTTGTACAATATTCATAATTAGCATGTTTTAATCACCCATTTCGACGTAACGTGTAAAACTTCATTAACTAAGATCCGTTTAGCCTATTCATGATATTCAAGTCCCTGAGTGTATTGTTTACATTTATCAGGGAACATTAACATCAATCACAAAAGAGGGCCGTTACCCATTTGCCACTTTTACAACACTATTTTATTATCGGAGTTGTGAATGCGTGTTAAGGGGATAATGGCAACAGACAATATTGGTTGAATTAATTCACACTTTATGTAAAACGATTAATTTCTCAGTTAATCATCGATAAACACTCGTAATTTTCGTAAGTTAAGGGGGTTTATTCTCTCTCAATTGTACAAGTACGGTATTGTAATTATGTAAGTTATATAATCGAACACGTGACTATGCCTACGTTACTGAGTTAGCTGGCAGGGATGCGCGGAATTCGACTGGGCAGGACAGTGCCCCGTGGAAGCAACTCAAATGAGTTACCAGGGGACGGGGGTCATTAAATTCGTCCTGACACTTCATTACCGTATATAATCGACGGTCAAAGGCTGGATTATTGTACTGGACTGGCTTGTGAATGAAATCCCTCTCGAAAAATAAAGTCCGAAACATCAAAATTCTTTCCAATATCACTGGCCGACCTTGATGGAACTAAGCATTTGTTTAAACAGGCTCAACGAGGGGGAAGCTTGCTTTGAAATGGTTCATGACATTTACCACTAGTCATCTGCAATGGCTTCCATCGATGGCGATTTTACTTAATGACAATTAAACACGCTGTATTCTTGGTGTTTCTATCCTCCTTCATTTAGTGTACCACTTTGACATTTTTGTAACGAGTGGCGAACCATTATACCCACAGGTACACTACGTATGTATGTGAACGTGTCACACCGGTGGACTAGTTCCCATCTCTAAGTGCTGTAAGGACCAAACACATTAAACAATAGTGAACACTGAAACTGTATCTGATTATGAACTTCTAGCACTGCAAATACTGATAAACAGTCGAGGCAATATGTAAAACACTTTTAGTGGCATAGGCGCCATAACAACTGAAAATCCATTACGGGTAACAGAAACAAATTTTATTTGTAGCACTGTGATATCTTACCTTGCTATATGAATAATTCAAGTACACGACAAATTCATATCCTTGAACTACACTGCTCCACTCAAATAAACGTCCACTGAACTTTTGGCGAAGACATGGAAACAAAAGTAAACAAATCACTGGCGAGCAACTTGCCAAGATTCCAAACAACGGGTTTGTTATTTGTCACAAAACCTTTTAAAAAGCTGTCTTATGCAATGGTCAGTCTCACGTAACATGCCTACACAGTTAACGGTAACGTTAGCCACTTCATTACTTGCGGATAATTACGGACAGCTGAAGGAAACACTAGATAATGAGACGTACCCAACTCCCGTTTCCATACTTCAATCGTACCTCGTGTTTACGTGTAGTTACCGTTTTCGCCACCAGAGGGACAGTCACCAGGGTATTTGGCGCCCGATTCAAATCAGATTTTTGATCTCGGGGGGGGGGGGGGGGGGGGGGGGGGGGGGGGGGGGAATCTTTTGCGGGTACCATCTCTCGAGAAGTGGATATTCTGGTTCTACTTACCACGTACGAAACAGACAAGAGCCCATATGTACCATAAGTGCTATATGTACCGCAGGTTGGGAACCCCTGTCGTGCGGGGTGAGGTAAGAGTGGAGGAGCCACCGCTGCTGTCGTGAATCAGGAGGGAATGGAAAAGACCATGCAATCACTACACCCCCTAACTCATCACCATACACCCCACCATCACCACCATACACCCTTGCTACAACCACCACACACCCTAACCATTACCATACACCATAACCAGCATTCAACAATGACCGAAGAGAGGGGAGCGGGAGGTTAACAGTTATAGCTGTAAACAACGAGTGGTTAAGTTCCAGAAGACTCACTAACACAGTCCTGAAGCCGCTCACCACCGCCGTTCGGCTGCACACCACCGCCGTTAAACCGTAGAAGACGGGGCCCACCACCACCGCCGCCGCACTTAAGCCACAGTCTTCTTCTCCGGTCGGCTCGGCTCCTGATGGATCGACCGGAGTCCTGACGCCGTAGGTTCCGCGTAATGACTTATTTACTGATATTGATGGCCAGGATTGGGAGAGCCATTCATCCAGGTGGCGGCCAGCGGCGGTGGTGGTGGTAGGTTGTGGTAGAGCGAGAGGAGGGTGGGGAAGGGGTTGTAGGCCTGTGGTGGTGGTGATCGTGGTGGTTCTTAAACAGAGGATTGTGGTAGTTACTGGTACTTGATCATTGTGGTTGTCGAATGGTAGATTTTGATTGTAAGGCAGCGATAGACGATGTCACCTGGGACCATTAAACAAGGTGGTGACATCGCTCAAAATTAATCTTGAAAGCAGATTATTAATCATAATCAATATGAAGGGAACGATTAATAGGGCTGGAAAAATGTAATCAAATTATATGCAGCCCACTTCCTCCCTGATCACTTCCCTCTCATCCTCCCCCCTCGTTTTACATCCTAAATCCCCTCCTTCCTCTCTCCCTCCCTCACTCCCTCCCTGCCACTCCTCACCCCCTCCCATTCAAACCCACATTCCCTATCCTCTACTCCTTTCCTCCTTCCTCTCCCCTCCCAAGTTCTCTCCGTGTCCTTACTTCTTCCCGTCCTCTCCTTCACCCCCAACTTGCTCTTCTCCCCAATTCACCCTCTGCCAACATTCCCCCTCACCCTTCCCTGGTCTCCCAACCTCTCCCCCTCTCTCCACTGTCACAAGGGCCTGCTAAGATGTATCCAGAAGCAGTTCCCTCACTCTCGGGCGCCTGGTGAAGACTAATGATGTTCAGGTTGCGAGTCGGTTTCTGCGCCGTAATGACATATTGAATGATATTAATGAAACCCACGTCGACATCCATCACTCCTGCCCACTACCCACCACCATCACCTTACACCCACTCCAACCCCTCCTGCCCTCCCCCCACAACCCCCATACCTTCTACCCTTTGACGCGAGCTCAGGGAGAGGAGAGGGAGGGATGAGGAGGAGGAGGAGGAGGAGGAGGAGGAGGTAGAGACAATGATGGTTTTGGTCGTGTGTCCTGGCTGATAGTGGTGGTGGTGATGGTGGCGGTGGCTGTGGTTGGAGGTGGGAGTGACAGCGGGTGTGGCGAGAGGTCGAAAGATTCAAAATGGTGCAAATGGGGGTACGAAGTGATGGTAATGATGGCAGCAGGAACGATGGTGTCCTAAAAGGTATCATGGCAGCAGTACTTTTCGATCAATGTCATCAATAATTACGGTGGTGCCACATCTAGCTACAGTCAAGCCTCAATAACCATGAGGCTGTACTCACCTACACACAGTGGCAGCCTCAGTCTTCCCTTCCCCGCTCCTGGAATCAGTGGCAACCTCTTAGGTGTCAGCAGTGGTAAGTTCCAGTACCCACGACCACGTCACTGGCTCCAGATCTCTGCGAAGTGCTGGAATCTACGGAGTCGCATTCTGCAACAGTGGCAATAATAGTTCCAGTAGCCACGACCGCGTTATTGGCTGTTCCAGGTCTCCGCGAAGATCTGGAACCGACGAAGTCGTATCCAGGTCTCCTCCTGCCCACAAGCAAAGCGACTGGTCATCGCGAGAGGGATCTGTAGGTCACTGTACAAAAGCATCCATTCAGGTTTTTCCAGTGGCTACCAAAAGCTTTGCTGGCGACTGGTCTGCCGCTGCTGCTGCTGGTGGTGGTGGTGGTGTCGTCCCTGCGAGGTGCTGGAATTCTGGAGGATCGTATGTAAAACCGTCCATCCAGGCATCGAGCCCGCTCGTGTTCCATGCCCCGTTCCTTCATCCGACTTTCATGAACGATCCTGTACAACGCTGGCTCACGAATGATCCTTCTCGCCCGACAGGGTCGTCACTTCCCTCGCTGGGATCAAAAAAAAAAAATAAAAAAAATTAAAAAAAAAGACAAGGAAGAAAAAAATGAAATGGGTCACGCAAAATTCAGTTTTTTTTAAACATAAAATCTATTCACCTTTATCTTGGACCGAAAATAAAACAGATGAAAAAAACAAACAATTGGTCATATCTAAATATTAAGCCTATAAAATGCATGAACCAAACACACACACACACACACACACACACACACTCAAAAACAGAGCTAACAAGAACACAGAGAACGGTTCTTCCAATATCTACCCAGGTTTAACTCTACGAGAATATCTTCACTCTGAACCTAACGATCTTACGCATATCTGGGAAACCTCTAAATGACCCCTGACCTCAACGGGACGAGGTCAGACCACCTTATCATACCTAAGGATCGTCTGGTGCTCAAGGGTCGACCCCGTCGTGCTCAAGGATCGACCCCGTCGTGCTTAAGGATCGACCCTGTCGTGCTCAAGGGTCGACCCCGTCGTGCTCAAGGATCGACCCTGTCGTGCTCAAGGGGATAGTGACAGCCCAGGGTGATTCTCTGCGTTTAGAGCAACACATGGCACGACACATGACACGACACATGACAACACATAACACGACACACGTCACGACACATGACACAATGCGCTTCAGCAATTTACCGGACTCCATTACCAACATGGTGGTTCCCGGACGGATAGAAAAAAAAATTGTATATATATGCATATAATTGTCATGTTTTTATATACATTTACATATTGGGATGCAAATGTCTATAATCACATAAAGATACTGTAATTTTTTGGTCATGTTAATTGTAGCACTAATCTATGTGCGTGATGTATATAGAAAATTATAATCTAGATGATTTACACAGCGGAAGCCAATGATATAGATATGCAATATCTATACCTATATGGTCGCAAATATGCATGTTACCTCTCTGGAAAATACAGTAACACTTCATACAGTAATGTAGTCTGTATAATACATGAAAGTAACTCTGCTTCAAAAAAAAAATTCTGCTATTATATCAATTATAGTATTCTTAAGAGAGGTAATCACTTTTAAGGTGATATTACAAAAAATCATGTGTTTAAATAAGGGTTAATATCCTTTCTGACCACTGAAGTATCTATTAAGTTTCCCGCGCACTACTTTACTAAGACAGCATAGACGATAGATATAGAGGTATACATATCCATGAGATAGACAGGTACACTAAAAAAAAAAGAGAATGTTAATGAGATGGTATAGATCTAATTGTATATCCTAGAATCCTGATTTATATCAAATATATACTTTAAATGTGTATAAACAGTGGAAAGCCAAATGGGACATGTGATGGCTAGAGAGCGTATCCGCTGGCGTGTTTTGCTCTGCCATTCCCGCCAACACCCGCCCCGGCCAGCTATTTCCCGCCAATTACTGCGCGCGGAAATGAAAATCTGGGATTGTGTGTCGTTCTATACGTTTCCCACAACGCACTTATTACTTGTTTTCATCATGAATTTTCAACTTTAATGCAATTACACCTGGCTGGTGATTTGCTGCACCGTCAATTATGGTGTCCATATTCTAACCACAGGAGTATTGTGTGTGTGTGTGTGTGTGTGTGTGGGTGTTGGGGGGGAGGGAGTTTCGAAGCGATGGAGATTTGCGTATAAATTCTATCATAAAATTGGAAATTAACTGGTAAGTTTAATTGATTTACAGAACTTATCTTAAAAAAGAGGTTCATTAAATTGGGAAGTTTAATGCAATTACCCATGGTACACAGTAGAATATTAAATAAATTGGGAACTTCCATACAAATCAACATGGTAGTTATGCTAATAGGAAGGTTTTAATGGAATAGGGAAGACTAATTCAATTAACCAGGGGGCTCCTTTTGAATTAGAAAACTATCCACCAAAAAGAATTTTCAGAGCGCTTAGAACTCCATAATGAAGTCTTCCTGGGGCAAACATTACACCTACTAATTCACTTTGAGTTTCACGAAATACTACAGCATGTTTCTTATTACGTTATTTCATCGATGATTCATCTTTCTGTACACCTCGAATGCATTATGTCACTCACCAACACTGCATGTTCTACCTGTAACCCCAAGAATGCTGCAGGTGGCATTTCCTCACGTCTTTTTCGTCGCATTGAGGATCGTCGAACGCAATGCTTCATGGGTCACGAAAGACGCCTCCTAACCCGCTCCTGTTTACTCCCAAGAAGGCGTCGAGCAGTCGCTTGGTAAACGAGGGAGAGACGCAGCTAAGACGCCGTTGGTAAACATGCGTTACCGGATGGTGTCTGGTGTTCGCTTCATGTATACGTGGAGTAAATCGAGGGAAATAGAAACAGAGATCCACCATGCTTTCGACTGGACTTCAAACGCTGTGGAAATTCTTTTGATACATTGTTTTCCTTTACTGATCCTTGAGGACTTCTTGATATGCTGTCGAACGCTCGGTGATTGTCTTTACTTTTTCCAGCGAGTTTACTAATATCAGTATTTTACATGTGTATGTGATTAACTACAACACACACACACACACACACACACACACATATATATATATATATATACATATATCACAATACCCTCCAACAGCCATGATTCGAACCCAGGACCTTTTGCGCTGTAAACGGGAACGCTAGCCTGGCTCTCGGAGGGTGTTATGTTTTCTATGAATGTGCGCGTTCATATGCACTATATTCGTGTATATATATATATATATATATATATATATATATATATATATATATATATATATATATACAAATAAATCGATGCAGATGGTCATAAACAGACAGGTAATCAGACTGGTACACGTATGGATCAACTGCTGAAGACGCAACTCCACAAAGACATACCCATCTAGCCAAAGTGGCAGGTGGACGGAGATATATATATATATATATATATATATATATATATATATAGCCAACGAGCGGAGCTATACCACCCGCTCCCGGCAGCTATATAGCGCGCTACGCTATAAGGGTGAGCGGGGACTGGGAAATCTGGCGGGAGATCCTGACACCGGAGTGCTCAGCTGATCTCAGATGAGGTACGCCATTTTTAAAGAACGCTCAGAGACTTTAGCTCACCTGCCGCTATTCAGTTCCTCCCCCAAACTCGCATTTTGCCCGAGAAATATAACATTTTCGGCGTCCACACACATAGAACAACCCCCTCTTGTTATCAGTGATGATAAAAAAATGGGGGAGATAAGAAAGGTATGGATGGTATCGACGAAAACTTGGAGATAAGAAGATACGAAATGGATTTCCAGCGGCGCGAAAGCGAGTGGGAGGGCCGGTCGGGTCTGGGCCGCCTAATCGGTGGTGTTGAGGCCACAAATCTGGCTCCCCCGAGCATGAACTTCGACAGCGAACAAAGTGAAATTTAGATGATCTGTCGCTAAGAAGATTAACCGCAGTTGCTTGTTTTCACGGCCCCCCGCCAGACTCACCAAGTAGGTGGCTGGCTGGCAGGCCAACGTGGTCCCCCAGACTCTCTCTCTCTCTCTCTCTCTCTCTCTCTCTCTCTCTCTCTCTCTCTCTCTCTCTCTCTCTCTCTCTCTCACGGGTGCTTCTATTGTGTTTCTGTCTCCCTCTCGAATACACAGAACTATTCCGCACACAGGGCTATTTCACACACACACACACACACACACACACACACACACACTATATGTTGTTCTATTATTGTCAGTGGACGAAAAGGAGTACAGGATGGTGGAGGAACTCGCTCCAAAGGATAAGATCACTTCCCTGCTTCTGATTGCAGCGCAGCTTAGAAAGTGCAGGAGCCCCGCAACAAAAACATTACAGTAATAATGAAAATATTAATGATAATGATACATATGATAATAATACTGATGTTAATTATGATAATGATTTGTAATAATAATAATAATAATAATAATAATAATAATAATAATAATAATAATAATAATCTCAGTCAGACCTGGAGCAGAGATATGGACGCTTCCCCCGTCGCCTCTCTAACCGAGTCCTGGCGACGTACTTTACTTGATAACATTTGACAGCTTCTGATATTGTGATCCACAGACCGAGAGCGAGAGAGACGCGGGGGTCCTGGTGAGTGACACGAGGGGGGGGGGGTGTGAAATGGGAGGAGGAGGAGGAGAGTGGAGGGAGTGAGAGAGAGGGACGGGGAATAGTAGGGGGAGAAGTGAGAGGAAGCGTGATGGAGGTTCGGATGGAACGGAAGGGAGAAAGAAGACGAGAGGTGGTTGGGGGCTGTGTGCAGGGAGGAGTAAATGGGGTAACAGGAGCGAGAGGGAGGTGTGAGAGCAAGGGCAGTAGTGAGAGGATAGTGTGAGAGTAAGGGGCAGGTGTGGGGAAGAGGCGAATACCAAGTGAGAGGACGAGTAGACGTAAAGAAAAGGTGTATAAAAAAGAGAGAGAGAGAGAGAGAGAGAGAGAGAGAGAGAGAGAGAGAGAGAGAGAGAGAGAGAGAGAGAGAGAGAGAGAGGCCAGATGGTTTAGAATATGCAGGTGTATAAGATCATATCTATATAAGACATACACATGTGTGATAAAGTTGAGGAACGTCCCACTAAAGATCAACTTATCCTTTCCCTGCTACTGATTGCAGTGATGGCGAGGCTGACGAGTAAAAGGATGTATACGTTTATATATGGAGTATGTATACTGTTAAATGAAGCTTTAATAACCACACACTATATATATATATATATATATATATATATATATATATATATATATATATATATATATATATATATATATATATATATATATATATATCAACACCCTAGGCTTTGACTGAATATGTACTCCCACACCTGCCTTGGGATACATTTCACTTGACTGTTTCCCTGTATTTATCTCAACTTTTCCATACACTCACCTGTCCAAGAGCCTTCTGTACTGGACTCTGCTCCAGGAATACACCTACTTTGAAGTTTCCAGTGGCTGACCATCATCTCCCAAGTTTCCAGTGGCTGACCATCATCTCCCAAGTTTCCAGTGGCTGACCATCATCTCCCAAGTTTCCAGTGGCTGACCACAATCTCAGTTTTATAGAAGTGACCTTCTTCTCCAAGGTCTTATAAGTGACCTTATTTTCTGTCTAGATGCTATACAGACCTTTTCTCCACGATTCTGTATTCAACATTTTACCTGATTTAAACATCTCGACTTTTTCCCCTCCAATTTCTATACTAACCTTTCCTCTATAATGGTTTCTATGCACAGCTTTACAGCAAGGCTCTATGTATTCAGCAGCTATAGCCATCCTCCCTCACTGTTCACTGACGTTTAAGGTGTTTCTGTTAGCTAAGTTTCTGTGTACCTTTTGTTGGTTAAATTTTCATTACAAGTGACGCTACAAATATTGTTTAAAGAAAGGATTTTTCTTTGTCTCAACAAAGGTTTTTGTTTTTGGGTGCATACTTTGGAATACATCGTGCATTTCCCATCACACTTTCTTTTTCTTTTCTTATGATTTCCTCAAACTCCATCTTATCATTCATTTCCTTTGCTCTTGGTGTTTCATTTCTCATCTCTCAATATTTCCCTCGTTAGCACTTTGTGTCTGACTGTCTTTCGCTTTCCCTCTATCTCTCTCCCTCTCCTGCAATATTCCAAAACTCCCTCCCTCCCTCCCTCCCTCAACATCTTCTAAGTCCACAGACATGTTATCACAGTCTCTATTCGTCGTCGTCGTCCTCGTCCTCCTCCTCCGACACTTCCTCCCAGACCCAGCAACACGTCTGAGAAAGGAAGTCATTTTTCATCGTTTGCATGGAGAGCAGCGTGCTCCGGCTAATGATGAAAGATTGGCCTCGCTGATGCATATTCCTTTGAAATCACAATGACAGTCTGAAGTGAGGCTTGTTAGGCAGGTGGGGGAGAAGGGACAGGAGGTGGGGAGGGAGAGAGAGAGAGAGAGAGAGAGAGAGAGAGAGAGAGAGAGAGAGAGAGAGAGAGAGAGAGAGAGAGAGAGAGAGAGAGAGAGAGAGAGAGAGGCTGGGGAGAGGTGAGGGTGGCAGGGAGAGGGAGGAGAGAGAGAGAGGAGGGGAAGATGCTGGGGGAAGGTGGAAACAAAACGGAAGGGCTTGGGGATAAGGTGGGGGAGAGGGGGAAGAAGAGGTGGGGAGAGATGGTTAGTCATGGTGTTGGGAGAAGGGAGAATACCTGCGACGAGACTTTTTCCCATTAGGTAAGACCAGCGCGTTGCGCTCACCGCATGTCTAGCTTGGTTGACGACACTATTTTTTCCATATCGCCACCCACGTCAGACACGTCTTCTCAGTCGCAGGTGCTTTAAAGCATCTATCTACGTTTCTTTTAGTTGCGTATTCAATTCAAATCTCATATTTCAATAATTTGACTCCCATCTTTCTCATTGGGCTGTCGTATATTATTGATCAACATCTTCCTGTCCATGTTCCAAGATATTGCTGATTTGAGAAATCTGTCTCTCCCTAACTGGGAGGTTTCTTGCTCAAGCAGATATTCTTTATTCCTTCAATTGGTTACCTTACGCATATCATCAAACACCTCTCTCTTCTTTTTTTTCTTGGCTGAAGATTTCTAGTTTTTTCAATCTCTTAAAAGTAATTCATATACTCCAATTCCTTACTTCTGTTTATTCACAATATTTCTATATGCTATTGAACTTGTATGTTGCACTTTGCTTCGATGTTGACTAACACAGCAAAAATCAAGCCTGAATTTTAAATGCATGCAAGAAACAGACTTATCATCAGTGTTCTGCCTTATGTGGCGAGTGTTGCCGTTACCACTCCACTCATCGCCATACCAGGTAACGTGACCTTAATATCAACGCATTCTCCATAATATAGCTCTTCACTTATTACTCTTAAAATCTTAACTCGCTGTTTTCTTTCATTCCGAGAGAGAGAGAGAGAGAGAGAGAATTACTCCATGCAACACAAAACTCCCAATTCAACACGAAGAACCCATCCAGGTCTTGTCTGTCTCTGGCTGCTCCGTCGTCGAGTCATGAACCACGTGACAATAACGACTTCAGTAACAGTGAACAGAATGTTCAGGACTTCGAAGGTCTACTTCCGTCGCCTCACGAGACTAATGAGGGTCTGGAGATCCCTCATAACCATTCAGTAACACAGCGAAAACTGACCTCGATCTCAGCGTCTGTATGGCGTCAGTCACGACGCAGTCGTCGTCGAACTTGCGTCTGGAACCTCCCACTGACAACGAACTTAGATCACTAAGATCTAAGGAGCCAACGGCCATAGAGCACAGGAACTGTGTGGATTTTGAAGTCAGAAATAAGGCTAAGAGGGAGATCGATGCCTGGCTGTCTGAGTTCGATGAAGTTCGCTGTCACGAGGAACCCAGAAGCCTCAGCCCCAGCAGGAGGAGGAGGGGCGAGATATGTGACCCGCGACCTTAGACCTCACTAACTAAGGCGCGAAGACAGTGTCTTTTAAGTACTGTCCACTCATGCATTCCTTCTACTATCCTCTTCCCTGACTTATCTTCTCTTTCTCTACCCCTGACGACCTCCCCCCCCTCTCACAACTCCCCTCACCCCTGCCACACTTCCCGTCACCTCCCGCTCTGTTGACGTTACCCGTTACCTGTAATGGCTTCGTGTTTGGTGGGAGTAGACCTGACGGAGGAAAGGTCGTATGTTGGTCTTACAACCTGATTGCTTCTTACGGTCTTACTCTCTTTTACTTCATCTAATCGACCCGGAGGAAGCAATTCTACTACGTAGCCCTAACGGAAGAGTCTCCTTACGGTCTGAATTACGTTCGTTTTGCAATAAGTGACTATACGGAAATACAAGGTTTCTACAGATACTCTTTTCGTTACTGGTGAACAGTACTTTGAAAACGAGGCTTTTGCTTCTGGTCTAGCAGTAGTAAGAGATAACCCCGTGTGTGTGTGTGTGTGTGTGTGTGTGTGTGTGTGTGTGTGTGTGTAAGGTAAACAGTGTTATCGTGGAGTGTGGGAGGTCTGGGAGGAGAGGGTCGTGGGGTGGGTTGGTGGTCCCTCCAACCCTGCCTGACCCGCCCTTCATCACTTGGCCTCCATCCCTCACCTGCAGCACCTGTGTGGCGCCTTCTTAAACACCTGTGTGTGTGTCTCCTCCTTCCCTCCCTCACATACGTCCCCTCATTTATCAACTCCTCGTCTGTGACCCTCATGGTGCGCTCCCTCACCTGTGAACCTTCCCCCAGAGTGCATCCCCTCGAGTGCGTTCCGTCACCAGAGTGCGTCACTCGCACCTCAGGACCTCCTGCTACCTCCGTCCGCACATGACACCAGGTAAGACACGGTCGTCCTGCTTCAAAACCTCTGCATCACACGTGGCCTGACAGACGGATCTCATATCTTAGGTATGTGGAGTGTTTTGTGAGCACAAATCATCAACTGTACTTCACGTCGCCTTACAACGAAATAATAATGACCTGTTCTATGTTTTCGTAGATAATGACCTAACACACACACACACACACACACACACACACACACACACACACACACACACACACACATATATATATATATATATATATATATATATATATATATATATATATATATACATGGGTGGTGCTACCGGACTCTGCCTACTAGTGGTTACCCCTCCGAGTGAAAAATCAACTTCGGCGAGGCTGTGTCAATCGTCACTTCCCTGCACCTGACTGGAGCGCAGCACCAAAGCTGCTCAAGTCCCACAGTAAGGGTCCTTCACTGTATAAATGATTATCACTAGGTATATAAATGAGTAAATTTCCCAGCGTTCTGTGCACATCATGTACGTTTAAACACGACGTCGACAAGAAACAAAACAGGGTTGTCCTATGTTGTCCTCACACTACATTCACTGGTAGGAGTTGGGTGTGTGTGTGTGTGTGTGTGTGTGTGTGTGTGTGTGTGTGTACCGTTTCCTGGGAATAGAAAATGTGCTCTTATCACATATGTGTATAATTAGATTTTATCAGCTGAGATAATGAACAATCAGCGTAATTAATCGTAATTACTCTCCTTATATAGAGAGTATAGTGAGGGATGATTTAACCAATTATTCGCTCCAGGATACAACTCGTTGTTGTGTCTGTTGTATTATCCATCAACGACCAATGTGAATAGTCATGTTAATATTTCCCTATAAATTATATTCCCGGATGGTCCTATTCCTGGGTGTAATGTAATCCAAATATAATCTATCAAGTCCACATCCAAATATAATCTATCAAGTCCACATCCAAATATAATCTATCAAGTCCACATCCAAATATAATCTATCAAGTCCACATCCAAATATAATCTACCAAGTCCACATCCAAATATAATCTACCAAGTCCACTTCCAAATATAATCTATCAAGTCTACGTGGCAAGAGTAACGCTTGAAGGGTAATCATATGCCAAATTTTCTGAAGAAGCTCCCTGTGTTCAGACGCCATGCTGTTCGTTGACGCTGCCTCTTTAAATATTCAGGTTATCACACCAGAAAAAAAATGAAAAGCGTCAATACGCCATCACAGGAAATTAACTAATGTATATTAAGTTTGAATGATTATGGTCTGAAATGACCGGGGGGCATAAAATATTGTTGGTATGATATTATTAGGGATCAATTAGTCCCAAAAGTGTGGATATGTTGTAACGAGCTAGTACTATTATACCGCAATATCTCCGTTTGGAAACCAACTGACACTCAGATGTTCAAATAATGTTGTCTTCAGCATACGTACTGATGTGGCCAATCAGTGTTGTGCTTAGGCAAGATAGACCAATGTCAACAGAACTTTTGCCCCTCGAAATGTACCTCACATGTCTTCACATTAGGATTCACGTACCCCTTGATGAGAATTCACGTCCACCCTGATGAGGATTCACGTATCCCCTGAGGAGGATTCATGTATCCCTTGAGAATTCACGTACCCCTTGATGAGAATTCACGTCCACCCTGATGAGGATTCACGTCCCCCATGATAAAGATTCACGTACCACTCTGATGAAAATTCACGTACCCCCTGATGAGGATTCACGTCTCCCCTGATAGGAATTCACGTACCCTCTGATGAGGATTCACGTATCCCCTGATGAGGATTCACGTCTCCCCTGATAGGAATTCACGTACCCTCTGATGAGGATTCACGTAACGTGTGATTAAGACGACAAGTCTAACAAGACTTTCATCCGAGTCTACTGCTCTTCCCACAGGGAGCTACCGGTGCACTACAGGGGTGAGGGAGTCTTCGGCAGGGATGGGCAGGAGGAGGATTCAAGGCCTTCGGCGTCGTCGGAAGGTCCGACCTTTGCTCTTCAGGTTCCATAAAGTCGGTCATCTTCAGCCGTGGGTGAATCAAGTCTCCTGGGACCTCCCTGCAGGAGACGAGTAAGTTGCTCTGTCTGGCTCGATGTCTTCGAGGAGTTTTGGTTAAGTGTCTCCAGGACAACTTTAGTGTTACAATCTTCCTCTCCTTCTTCTTATTCTTCTCCTTCCTCCATAACTTTCACGTGTGGCTCAACATGATGAGACCAGGAAAAATGGGAAGTCGGTTCAGATGTTGGTCATCTTGATTTAACCAGGTCTCATATATGGGAGGGTGGCCAACTGATCGGCCAGGAGGTGTGGCCAACCTATGAATTTCTAGACGTAGGTCATACGAGTGTATGACCATACTGATCATTTGAGAATGTGGCCCTCACGTTGTGGTATGGAAAATGCGGCTAACATGATCTTGCAGAAGTACAGTGTTATGTGGACGTGGCCAACATGTTCATGTGGAGGTGTGGTTCTTACAGGGGGTCGCATGACAACCAGTGGAGCTACCGGGCTTTGCTGTGGCCATTCAGGGCGGCCTCGCGGTGTCTCTGCTGCCCGGCGTGGTGTCCTCGCTTCTCCCTCCTCGAGTACAAGTACGAGGTCACCATGGTCGTCCAGGTGAGTGTTAGAGTCGTCCAAGGTGAGTACTGGAGACACCATGTTCGTACCAGGAGGGAGCAACGGCCACTTGTTGAGAGGTCGGTGCTCCCATTGTCGTCTGAGTGAGTGCTAGGTGCTCCCATAGTTGTGTGAGTGAGTGTAGGTGCTGTCACCGTTGTCTACGTGAATGCTGGAGTCCTCAAGGTGAACACAGGAGCCACCAAAGTCTAGGTGAGTAAGACGGTCCAATACAGGAGCATATAAGATAAACGTGCACGTTTCAAGCAAGTGCTAGGGGTAGTCCTCGAGAGAGTGTGTTTGGGTCACCGACGAGGTACCATACTGCAGGCGCCCTTCCTCTGGTGTGATAAATGGCGAGACATGTTGAACGAATAGAAAATTAAACTCTCGCATGTCAATGTCTTCTTCAGTCTGTAGTCTCCTTCACTGTCCCCCAGGTGTGGTGTCTCCTGCTGGGGATTCTCTTCCTCATCCTGGATGCTGCGAGTTCGTCGGCTACGCCTGGCGATAGACCTCTCACTAGCACAGTCGCCACCACCACAACCACAGCCACACGTGTCTAGCTCTTCCTCGAAGACTGCATCTTGGTTCAAGCTCCAGGCTCTCGCTTCGAGTGAGAGCTTAAAAGTCAACAGTGTCCTTGAAATAATCTAAACAGACACAGAACTCAGTATATACATGACATCAACATCACCAAAGTTTATAAATGTATATACATAAAGTGTTACTGATGTACACAGAATAGCGGTTACGAATGTACATTAGCCAATGTAGAGGCATAAAACCACATCTATCTAGGCCCAGAGTGGGAGCTAAGGATCTGTATACATTGTGTTTGTATCACATCCAAAACTCACTACATAGCCCTCCTCTCGCGTGATGATATTGTGTTGATCGTATTTCGCTGGTAAAGTCTTTCGACCTATTATCATATTTTGAAAGAACTTTCGATGATTGTATTAGCATTTATATAACATTTTGCTAACTTGTAGATGAATGTTAATGTGAACAGTGTGCCTTAACGATAATTTAAACTTGTATCTGTCTGTGTTTCGCGTAATCACTGTCTCTTCTTGGAATGATATTGTGAAAAAGAATTGTATCACCCATCAAAGGGTTGTATGTCGGTACTACAACCACTTCTAACTCATTAAGACCACTGAAGCTTATCCTTGGCACTGTAATAATGGTATGGTGACTACAGTGTGAAATTATATGGTGAAATGATTTTTTTAGAACATTACTTCCCTTAAAAACTATACCATTGCATAACATTATAACATTTTATATGCTGAATTCGTATATATCATATATATGATAAAAAGCAATAGTTCGAAGATAAAGTAGCCATCATTTACACACAAACACAAACACATATTCCTATCTTATCTCTGACTACCCAGGACCAATTCTCAGTGAAAGAATCCAGGTTGTACCCAGGACCTTGCTAAAGGCTCCTGAAGACCAAGGCTGTTCTACTTCAAGTAGCAGGGATAGGTAGACTCTTTTGGAGTAAAAAGGTCTTTGACTCCCCACCCCAACATCCTTCTCTTCCCTATGCATCCTTCATCGTGCATCCTTATCCCTAAGCACACAGCTGTTAAGGCACAACCATCATTATCTGTCACTATAAATCCTGACCCACACCTGGTCTTCCACCCACCAGGGACATCAGCTACTGTGAAACATTCGTTCATACACGATATCAAACAACAACATTACAAGATAAAAGACAAACACCTGTTTTTGAAAAAAAAAAAGAAAAAAAAGCAGATTTTTGATGACTGACATGGAAACCTTATGAGAGTAGACTATAAAAGCTTACAAAAGGACCCGGTATATATGGGACCAAGTCTTGTGGGAAATATACAGGTGATTCACAGAGTGATCAAATGTAGTTCATACGAATCTCATATGGGTGGGGATCAGTGAGGGACCAGCCAATGTGTCGTGGGTGGTGTTGCCCCAGCCACAATGTGTGGTAAGTAGGTAGGTGGCAATGGCCTAGCCACTGTAGGTTGGTGGTTGGCAGTGCCTCCAACCACTGTGTGGTAGATGGGTGGCAGTGCCTCAGCCACAGCGTGATAGGTGGTTGGCAATGCCCTAACCTCTCATAGGTGGTTGGCAGTGCCACAGCCACTGTGTGGTTGGTGGTTGGCAGTGCCCTAAGCACAGTATGGTAGATGGGTGGCAGTGCCACAGCTTTGTGGATGGTGGTTGGCAGTGCCCAACAACTGTATAGTAGATGGTTGGCAGTGCCCAACAACTGTATGGTTGGTGGCTGGCAGTGCCCAAGCCACTGTATAGCTGGTGGCTGGCAGTGCTTCAACCACTGTGTGGTAGGTGGGTAACAATGCCCCAGCCTCTGCGTGATAGGTGAGTGGCAGTGCCCCAGCCAGTGTGCGATAGGTGGGTGGCAGTGCCCCGGCCACTGTTTTGGTTGGTAGGTGGTGGTTCATGAGGCACTGTGTAGGTGGGTGGTTGGGGTGGTGGTACGGGGCAAAGCCACCATCAAGTGACACATGGAATAAAGATGGCAAGCGTCTTCATTGGCCGCCTGTTCCTCCGCTCCCCTGCCCTCTCACAATAGGTCAGACCCCACTCAAATGACGGACACAATAGGTTCTGACACCTGCGGCTCCAGGCAGCCAATCACAGCCGCCTTTATCACTACTCTCGGCCAATCATTAACATAATCAATCAATAAGCTCCGCCCCCACGCGCCGTCGGGATATATAAAGAGCCAGCAACAGAAAACGGGCTTAGTTACTTTGTCCGCCTTGCCGGTTGTCGGTTACGGTGCGCCTGACGCGTCTGTGTTGTGAGAGACGTGGTCGTCACAACCACCACGGACTCCTAGTAACGACCTCTCACCTGGACTCTACGACCCTTCCTGCGATATCCATCGTTACCACTAAGACAACTACTCGCGTGAACAACCCACTGCACTAGCATTAAAAGGTAACCATCATTGCAATAGTTTATACTATTTTTTTTGTGACTTTTCTATTTATATATTGAAGGTGATATTCATTCTTGATTGTCCTGACCTTATAAAATGCATCATTACTGCCTGTGTTGTTGATCACATTTATCGACTCTACGTCATAGTGAGGCGTAGAGTGTTGCGAATTCGACTGTTTCATTGTTTCACGGGACATAATATCCATCAGCGTGTCAGCGTTGCATTTGTGTCAAAACTATTGTAATTACGTAACGTGCACTACCCGCTGGCAACGCCTAATAATTCCCTCCCACCTAAACTATGATCAAATGATCTCAACTTTTATTGATAATAAAACAAGTGATCAATTCTAAATGCACAGCAATAAAAGGTAATGTATATTGAGGTTATCACTGCTATTTGCCGATGATGGGAATGGAACGAGGATGGGGATTTGGTGGCTGTTGTACATCACGACAACAATCGCGGTATATACGGACTCTCCTCCTCCCCACATTCTCGCCTGGCCTTACAAGTGTTGAGCGCGTGTAGGAGGCGTATTGATCTAGTTCCCGACAGCTGGCTGAGTCAGCAGTATGTAATGTTTACATCTTAAGTGGCAATAACATGAAGGAGGAGGAGGAGGAGGAGGTAAGGGAAGCGGGGAGACGGAGGAAAAAGGGCATGGTATTGTCCTCGCTAGGGCTTCGCATGCTTTCCGGTGTGTTTGTAAAGTTGAGGTCGTAATTGTCTTCTTATGTGGACAATCACTTGGGGAAAAGTTAGTTTTAACATAGCTAGGTTAGCCCCAGGGTCCAGCTGGGCCATGTGTGTAAGGTAGAGGGACATAATTGTAGTCTATAAGTTGTTGCACGGCTGTTTCTGTCGCGCGCTGACTGTGTTGTGCTCTTGCAGGCGTCATGATCATGGAGGCGCTGCGTGGGGTGAGCGCCGCCTCCACTCCACACACCTCCCCCACCAAACGCACCTTCGATGTCGCCTTCCTCACGGGCGCCCGCGACCACGCCCTCGACTCCGACGTCCCCTCGCCCGCAGCTAAAGTGAGCAGAGTCGCGGGGCTGAAGGTGTCGCCGCCTGCCGTAACAGACTCGCCAGCGCCGTCGTCCCCTCCCCGCGACGACGTGACCCCCGGCAGCGCCTTCACCAAAGTCACCAGGTCGCAGGCGTCGTCGCCGCCGCACTTCAGCGCCGCTGCCACTACCCTGGACACCCTCAGCTCCGCCTGGCCTCCCGTGTCGGCCTCCTTCAGCGCCGTCAGTTCCCTACTGAACAGCGGCAAGTCCCTGGCGCCCTTGTTGGCTGCCCCTGGCCTCCTTCCGCCGGGTTTGGCTCCCTTCCTGCCTCCAGCCGCCCCCGACCGCCTCAACAACAACCTGGTGGAGGAGTACCTCAAGTCGCAACACCAGCTCATGGATTCGAAACTTGGGGGTGACCTGTCGGCGAGCGAGGCACTGTCCCGCCTGCGTTCGACCATGTACCCGGCCGACCAGTACAAGCTGCCCTTCACCACCCTCTCCTACCCGCTCTCCACGCCGCCCCCGGCCGACGCCGCCACCAAGCTGAGTGCCGCCGCTGCCCCCTTCCTGTCGCAGCCGTCCGTGTCGGCCCTCATGCCGCCGTCCCTCATGTCCCTGACCCAGACGACCCAAAATGTGTGCGCCAAGTGCAACATCTCCTTCCGCATGACCTCCGACCTGGTGTACCACATGAGGTCGCAGCACAAGCGGGAGGCGGACCCTTACAAGAAGCGCCGGAACGAGAGACTCAAGTGCAGCATCTGCAACGAGAGCTTCCGTGAGCGACATCACCTCACGCGGCACATGAGCGCCCACCAGGACCGCGATAACGATGGTGAGGCCAAGTGAGACGGCCAATGGGCGCACCGGCCACACTCCCACAGTGTCCTCCTACACCCACACTTTGGGCTGCCCGCGTACACCTACACTCCGAACCGCCCACGACACTACCGGTCGTAATGTGTGCCGCCCACTTCCTCCGTAACCCATGAGATAACCCGCCTAACGTCTTGACGACCTGAAGAGTGAGCACCCATACCCACCCGCACCCACATAGTGAGCCCATACACCCACCTGCACCCATGAAGTGAATCCCCACACCCCTACAGTGAACCACCGTACCCACAAAGCGGGCCAAACACGCCCACATTAAGAACACCTTTATCCTTCCATGTAGTGCACCACTCGTAACATGGGTCGCTATACCTCCTCCCACCACTCACAAAGTGAGTCACCACCTCCCCCATCACCTACTGTGTGAGCCTGAGCGCCCTTCGCCCTTCATGCCCTATAAAATGGGGTCTCGGCGCCCTTCGCCCTTCATGCCCTACAAAATGAGTCTCGGCGCCCTTCTCCCCCATGAACTGAATCTAGGCGCCCTTAACGGCCCCAAAGTGCGAGTCTCCGCGCACTTCAACCTCCATAGATCGAGTATCAGCGCCTTCACGCCCTACAAAGTGACCCTCTGCGCCCCTCAATCCCCCAAAACAAGCTGCAACTTTGGAGATGGAACGTTCGAAGTCTTGGCTAGTCCCAGGGTACGGCGTGGCAGATGGGTGATAGAAGAACGGTGATTGGTTGATACAGAGACGACGGTGGACTGACACAAGAGCGGTGACTGGCTGAGGCAAGGGGCAGCGATATTCGAATGAAACATTGGCAGTGATTGGCTGAGACGAGAGCGACGGGAGGATGAGAAGTCGGTGATTGGGGCAAGACGAATGTTCGACTGAGGTCAGAGCGGTGATTGGCTGGTATGAAAGCCACGACTGGTTCAGGCAGGGGCAATGATAGGCCTATACTTAAGGTTGGTGACTGGTGGAGAGAAGGAAGGAGATTGGCTGATGGAAGGTAGGTAACTGCCCATTACATAATAAGGTGGTCACAGGTTTACGCAAAGGTGCTGATTGGATAATACAAGACACCAGTGATCAGCCAATACCCAGGCACCGTTACTGATTAACGCCAATCAACCGAAACAAAGACGATGATTGGTCGACAAGGACCCACAGTGACTAGCCAATTTGGCTCGCAAATGACCGTTTTCCCCAATGTACTACTGTGCTAAATATGGGATACAAAAATAAAGTGAAGTGTACATTACTGTAACGCTGACCAAGACAGTGAGTTCTGTACTCTGTATACAAGCGTTACAAGGCTGTGCAACTTGTACATCGTTATCGAGTGCTACAAAGGCTGTACAATCTGCACATCGCAATCACGTGTCGCGTCTATACTGTACATTCCAAGTGTGTACTTCGCCATTATGTGCTTCAAGAATGAGTAGTACAATGTAATGCTTTCTCCACATCAACTCTGGCATGTTCCCCAAGAACTGCCGAGTACAACGTATGGGGAATGTACATCGCTCACACATGTCTCTTGAACGCACAGTACAATGTAATGGTTTGTGTACATTGCTTTAAAATAACATTTTATGTCTTTATTGTGAAATGGAACTTGTTCTCCCATTTTCTTTCGTTCTTAACAGAGAATGGATGGCAAATGCCAACTTGTTTATTTCCTGTTTCAGATTCTAATATATTGTAATTAGCTTTTGACTCATTTCTTTTATATAGATGTTTGTAAATATATATATATTTCTGATCTTTAGATCTGACGAGAGTGAAAAAAAAAGAAGAAATATTTGGCAGATTATAATTTCGAATTAAAGTGTCTCTTGAAGCTAGTCAGTTTTCCCCGGCATGAAACCAGTGCAATAACTAAGTGTATATACAAGTTATGGATTTCAAAAATTCTATGTAGTGGTAGGGGCATATGTTGATGTGTTGTGGTGACGTCACCAGTAGCGACCGACGTCACCGATAGCCGTGACGTCACCGGCGCCGATGGGGCGTCAGAGCCACCGACGCTGGTGACGCCATAACGTTTCTGCTAGTCGGGACGTCATGGGGTCCGAGGGGGCCCTCCTGTCCTCCGCGTTTAATAAAGGATGTCTTTTTTTGGAGTAACTTTTCTGGTGTTTGATTAACCCACGGTTTTTTTCTCTCTCTTTTTTTTTTTAAAGGATGGAATTAACTGACCCTCGTTATCCTCGAGTGTTGTTGGTCAAGGGGGAGGTGCTCTGACCAGACACATCAGATGATCGTACACTCCATATTGTTTATTTGTGGTTACGAGGTGAGGAATGGCCTCATTTGCGTACAACCACTGTCTAGCTGTCATGTATCCTGTACTGGCAACGGAGCCAATCATCCACAATTATACCCTACTGAATCCATGGTTTAAGCTTCACCATTTCCTGTGCCCTACTTCAGCCCACTGACGGTACCTTTCCTTACCCCCGTATACCACATCAATCCAATTCGTTCTATCCCATGCACGCCTCTCACCCTCACGAATGTTTACGCTCCGATAACTTAAAGCCTTATTCACTCCATTCCATCTCCCTCTTGGTCTCCCCCTCCACTTTAATGTGTGTGTGTGTGTGTGTGTGTGTGTGTGTGTGTGTGTAAGCATTTCAATATTTGTATACTTCTGCACCTTTACTATTTGCTTATCTATAAATTCATTTATCGCGTGACGACAACTTGTAAAGTTTCCCTTACATACCTCATCTTCTTGTTTCCTTGCAGCTGTACCAATCAGCCAGCCACAGTGTTCCCACTTCCTCCCTTTCTCATTCAGCTGTTGTCCTCATCTGGCGGTGAGGCGTGACGTGGAATACAGTTAGCAGTATATACGTCGGGCGGAGGAGAAAGATAAAGAGAGACACGTGAACAAAACGCAATCTTCAGACATTAACCTTCCTCATTCTTCTGTTCTCTCAGCTACACAGCTCTAGTCTTTTGGCCGTAAAATCGTCCAAAAAAAAAGGCCGATATTTCCACTTTTTCGCGCCATTCGATTGCAATGGAAATTCGCAGTCCAATCAAGATAGCAGCGTGTGTCACCACAAATGATCCGTGTCTGTAGTCATCACAACAGGTAACTTAAGGAGGCTTGAGGTACGTGGGAGGTGTGGCCACGCTGAAATAACGAAGTTACGGAGGTCCATCACGGCCGAATGATGCGAGAGGATAAAGGTGATCATTTCGGCCTTTTGACGAGGTCACGGCAATGCATTTACCATTCTCTGCACTCTGGGGAATGGGTCAGGTCCAGGGTCAGGCATATGGGAGGGAAAGAGAGAGAGAGAGAGAGAGAGAGAGAGAGAGAGAGAGAGAGAGAGAGAGAGAGAGAGAGAGAGAGAGAGAGAGAGAGAGAACTTCGCCAATCATGAACCGCCTCGTCACTGATGCCTCACCAATCAGACTGCACTAGGTAATAAGTCACTACGTTATAAAAATAGATAATACCCAATCACCAAGTATGCAAAAGATCGTATCGTCAAGAACACGTCACAAATCTAAGTTTACATGAATTAAACTTTCCGTTCGACGTTACGGCACTGCCCATCTCCCTGCTCGGGAGGTACTTCCTTTTCGGTCACTGTCCTCGACGTGAGCTGTGTGCTTGCGTCTCCACCCACTAAACCTTGGCATGTGACTGGCTGCTGCATCCCATAATATCTCTTTGGAAGACCAACCACACGAGGATTGACCGTTGTGACACCTTTCCCACCCCTAACCTACCGTGGAAAAAAAATACAAACGAAGCTTTGGAAATCTTTTTTTTTTTCTCTTTTTTATCATTTCTTCTTACCATAACTTTCTCATCTTTAGAAATGAGCTCCAAAAACATCTTTGTGGAGCCAGATGATAATAAAGTGACTTAATACATCAACAACCGTGAACTGGGGAAAACTGATGAATAATGTGATCAAGACATACTAGATACAAGGAAAAATGAATGAGGAAATCTATGAAAATCAACGTATTTCATCTCACATGGACAAGACATAAAAACAAGCAAATGCTGACCAATAATCTTTGTCTCAATATACTATGACAAAATAATTGCATTTAGCTTTGGAAGTCTGATGTTCGTAATTAACATTCTTAACGACAGGTACATGAGTGGAGTCTAAAAGCTGGCAGTGAAAGTTAAACACGGTACAAACTTCCAGGCAAATGTCAATTCGTTCGTAGTTTTGAATACAGATGACCAAGATACTGGCTCAGGTGTAGTGTCAACGACTCTTTGACTTAAAATCAACGTTCTTATATCTTCTGTCTTCACTTAGTGTATCTATCGATGATTTCTGTGTGTGTGTGTGTGTGTGTGTGTGTGTGTGTGTGTGTGTGTGTGTGTGTGTGTGTGATCATGTACGACATCTGTCATACAAGATTCGACACCCACAGTGGTGCTAGTTAACAACACCCGAGGAGAAAGAAGATGCATATCATGAAAAGCTATGCACTAAAGTACGTACATACATCCTTTACAACAATCATAGCCAACCCTACAACCAAGACAGCACATTCATAACTCGTGCAACACCTTTACATCACATCGACAACACCGTCGCAACACATGTGGCGCAACCTTCACATCCACCCACAGGTCGTGCCCTCGACAACCATCAAACATTCCAGACACGACTGGACACATCAGGCTTCCGCCCCCTATGTCCATGACAATGTAGCCGGACGGAACACTCAACCATGTGTCGTGCTCCAGCCAGCACCTGCCCTCATGGGTTAAAGCTCTTTCTCTTTTATCTGGCATCGCTGATCAGCCATATCGTCCCTTATCTTCAAATATCTTCGTCCTCCTCTTGTTTGAAGTTATTCCCTCGTAGACGAATGTCACATTTTTACTGTTCGTAAAGTCTTATTTATCATTCTCTCTCTGAAATTTGTTATTTCTTTAATTCAGTCTAACATATTGGGTATTTTTTTTCTTGATTTCATCTCAGTAACTTGTGAAGTTATCATCAACTTTACTAAATCGATGGAGATGCATATCTGATCCTCGTCTGCAGGCTAAACCCACGGCATTATCATGCAGCAGAGCTAAGGCGAGTTTGCCAAGTATAGGGCCTATATATATATATGCTTTCTATACAGCATATGACAACGTTAATTACTACGCCACATAACAGTGACAAGGAGAGCTTATCTTGCTATCCTCCATACTCTATAGTAACTCCATGACATATACACACACACACACACACTCGCTTACTTGTCCCTAGAGTTTATACAAAAATCGAACCACCTTGAGTGCAAACACTGCTATAGCAAAAAGCTAATATTCACGGCAGATAAACACGAGGCGGAGCAGAGCCAACACTAGCCACACCGCCTCGCTCTTACCCCACCAGCACTTGAGCAGGCTGGGCCACCTGTTCGGCGGTCGGGGCCGACATCACATATGGTAAGTATCAGGGTGACGAGGGCCCATTTAAACAATATTAGTTTCCTATTGGTTGCTCATTGGGTCGACACAAGCCACAGGATGTCTAAGGGAACTCCACCACTCACACTCAGCATGATATATCAATAATCTATCTTAGTTTTTCTTCGATCAAAGGTAATTTGTGTTTATATCCTACACTTGTTTTAACTAATTTCATCGTTTTTTCCGTGGAAATATAAAAATCATGGGTCGGAGTTCATTACAACGGGGTGGATAAAGGTTCCAGCCTCCCATCTGTCGCTCTCGACGTAAACGTTCAATTGCTCGGAGTCCATTAGGTAAACAGCCATAAATTATCCGTCTACTGTCGCTTTTACGAACAAACTGCAACGCGGAATAAATCTACCGCACGGGAAAAATACGGACTTTGTTCAATAATTCCCGGCAATGTGGAATATATAATGAGACATTGCGTAAGGAGGCGTAATCCCTCATTCGAAACCAGGCATTCGGACAATGTCACCATGTATTGTGGTAAGGCCGAGCCCGCGCAAACATTTTGAAAATCTGGCGCGAATCCTGGATCATATGGGCATTCGTCCGTTCCTCTCGCTCGCCCCACCGCACACCTCAAACACCTGCATCGCATTTACTGACCTTTCATCGCGTCAGAATAATCCCCCTTTACGCAACAGTTATTACAGAGAACAATAAAATCATGGCCAAATTATATAAAACATTACTTTGATGCGTTGTGGGGTATATCTACGATGAAAAAAACCCCGACGCGAAAAGTACTGAAACTGGCGAAAGACAATGGTACTCCCCATCTCTACAGGGTGCCCAAGCCAGCCCGAAATGAGTTGGCTCGAGCTGAGCATATGGTGCCTCTACCCCCCTAGACAAGTCGTTCCCCAGCAATTGGGGTAATGACGACGGACGTTTTCTTTCTCTTTCATACGCACCTTATATCGTTCTCTCTCTCTCTCTCTCTCTCTCTCTCTCTCTCTCTCTCTCTCTCTCTCTCTCTCTCTCTCTCTCTCTCTCTCTTTTACACGCACCTTCTAAATCCTTTTAGAGACCAGAGGGGAAATGATTCTAGCAGCTATATCTTCTATGGAATAGGATTTTGTGGTGACGACACTCGAATGGGATAGACGTAGACGAGCGACAACGTGTGTGGGTAGTTTCGTAATCAGTTATTCATGGTCGAATGTGGAAGGTGTAGAAGGCACATACGTCACTCGGAAACCGCTGGTGCTTTTAAGTATTTACAGGAAACATTAAGGAAAAATGGGATAAAAAAAAACTCAATCATAATACGAAATCTGGACAAAGGATCCAAAATCGATCTTGAAATAAGATGATCTTTCTACCTATATCCTCCCTCCCTAATTCTCACCACTCTTTATCTTCCCCATCTTCTCCCCAACCATAGTATCTACTCTCTAAATTTCTCCCCAGATCTTTCCTACGAGCCTCCTCCCTTCCCGTCCGAACTTTACTATGATTATCCCTGTACTGAGAGATAAAGACGTACCACTGAAATGCAAAGATTTGATATACCATTCTATGACCCATTTCAATATTTGGATCAGAAATATGGTCACTTACGATCAGAGATCAGGGACACTGGCTGTCAAAATGAGAGAACTTAGATTAATCAGAGAAGTTATAAGAATAGATAAAAAAAAACAACACCAAGAGAAAATTTCAACCTCACACCTCTGTTAGAATGAGTGGCAAAGGACGAGCAAAGGTGGCGTGGTTATACAAGACACACACAAAATGGGCTACGAAATAGTTGGAACGGAGCCCAGAGGGAGGACGACTTGAAGCAGGACTTCCTAGAATGAAATGGATTGAGGGCGTCAAGAGCACTCCTGAAGGAGGAGGGGAAGACAACGGAGGAAGCTGAGGAAAACATGAAGAATGTGAGGCGAGGAACGAGTGGTGTGAGCACTGATCCAGGAGGCTGGGAGACCTGACAGACTGTAAAATCCACCTGTTTTCCTCCCCTGTCCTGGATCCTGCTACTCATCTCCCCACTCGGAATCGCCCTCCCATTTAATTGTCTCCTCTAATCCTCCTCCTTCTCCCTCACTTTCCTGCCCACCCCAACCCACTCCATCAGAACAACCCCCCCCCAACCTAACAGAGCCTCAACCACTCACACCGTCTTCCCCTAAACCCTCCAGCCTTCCCCTGCCCTAGCCTTACCCACCCCTGCCCTACATATGGTATGGACCAGCCTAATATCAATCGAGTAATGGTGGCGGGAGGAAAAGGGGGGGATGGAGCGGCCGAGAGAATGAATGGTATATTTATTATCAGCGGAGACAAGGGAGGTGTGAGTGGGCCCAAGGGGGAGAGGGGTCTGGAAGTATGAGTGGGCCAGGGGGGACGATAGAAAGTGCGAGTGGGCCGTGGAGATGAGCCATGGAGGAGAGAAGGGATGTGAGAGGGATGGCATCAAGTGGTGGTGCTAGGGAAAGAGTGAAGATGTGAGTGGGACGAGTGGGAGAGGAGAGGTATGAATGGGCTGGGGAGTGGGGTTAGAAGGGAGAGGAGAGGTATGAGTGGGCTGGCGAGTGTGTCAAGGAAAGGAGAAGTGGAAAAGAGGGCATGATACTAAGCGAAGAGAGTGTAAGAGAGGAAAGAGTAAACTGTACGTAACAGAAGAGAAGGAAGAGTGAGGGAAGGGTAAGGCGGGTAGGGAGATGGAATGGAAGAAGAAAGCGAAAGTAGGAAGTGAGGGTGATGAAAATACCCAGATATGAAAGTGTGTGTGTGGTAAAGGAAAAAAAAAAATAGGAAGCACCTTCTTTTCATGGTAGCGGACACGATACAGGCAACTGAATTTCTAATAATGGCTATCTCATATATGCCAAACACACACACAAACACACACACACACACACACACACACACACACACACACACACACACACACACACACAAACAGGGAGGATGAACAGCTGGGTTGGCTGCAAGACGTCTGCCTAGCTCCATGATTCGAACCAGGCCTGGTTCTTGCGTGCGTGAATCATACCAAGAAAGCCCAAAATCAATAAAGTACAGGATGAGTAAAGTTAAGAATAATAAATGTCGAAAACTTGCAAATACAACAAATATTACATCCACGAGGGAAAGAAATATATATATATATATATATATATATAAATAACACGATATGCCTAAGAAAAAAAATACATCATTTACAGCTGATAAACACATGAAAATTTTACCAAATAAATGTAAAAGAGGAACACAATGATCACTTAGAACAGTGTCAATGGACAAGACAAGAGACCTTAACTGTGTGTCTGACAACACATCTCTTATTCTAACTCACATATGATGCTGGGAGAGAAAACTACCGAAATGACAACACAACAAACCATTTCTGGCTCTTATCTCCATCTCCCCGAAGGCTGATAATAGCCTTCTCTCGCAGCAGCAAATGGGCCTAAGGACAGTCCCCCCTTCTGATATAAATTATGTTAATGGGTCATAATAATATTCATGACATCTGTGATCCTTTCCAAGCTCTCCCGTCATTAAGTCTTGTAGCGACACACATTTGCGATGGACTTGACGACTATGAAGACGCGGGCTTATCTTTGTACTGTATTGTATTCACTACAACATCTCGTACCTCTTAGAATCATGAGAGATTTTGTGTGTGTGTGTGTGTTTTTTCTGGTCAAGGAATTTTCTTTTTTCTTTTCATATTTTTGTAGCTAGTTTATCCTTACTGGTTTGTTTTCGTAAATGGTACACCAACAGAGGTTGTGATAGTATTCGAAGTACCAAAAACTAGAATATGAACTACACTTAAAGAAGCGGGGTTTGAAACTAATAATCT
The DNA here is from genome assembly GCF_036320965.1 of Panulirus ornatus. NCBI lineage: Eukaryota > Metazoa > Arthropoda > Malacostraca > Decapoda > Palinuridae > Panulirus > Panulirus ornatus. The sequence goes on from NC_092291.1 coordinate 14,596,338, forward strand.
TGCATGAGAAGACGTGAGTGAGTACGTATCCAGTATAGTGGTGGATGAAAGGCATAAACTGAATGATGACATTGTCACTGTGGTCAACACACGGAAGTCTGACAAGGTATGTCTGAGAGCGGGCAGAGAGTTCAGCAGATGGGGGCCCCTACCACTGTAATAAAGCTACTTCCTCGTAACAGTATATGAGTCTACCATTGATGTACTACACACACACACACACACACACACACACACACACACACACAAACACACAAACACTCAACCACACACAAACACTCAACAACACACACTCTCACCACCCTCCCACACACACACACACACACACACACACACACACACAAACACACAAACACTCAACCACACACAAACACTCAACAACACACACTCTCACCACCCTCCCACACACACACACACACACACACACACACACACACACACACACACAAACACTCAACAACACACACTCTCACCACCCTCCCACACACACACACACTCACAAAGAAACGGACATCACACTCCACACCCTAGCCTACACTGAGGGCAAGTTTTACGCTGTTGGAGGCCCTGCCTCGCCACAATATACATACATATTAATTCACCACATGTTTTCAAACCATAAATCAGGTCCAAGACACCATTATAATTTCAGATGCCGTGTAAAGTGCCTAACATTTTCGCCCTCCCAGAGCGTGAGGCAGAGCCAGCGTTGCCGCAACGGCAAAGAAGACCACAACAGAAGGGCGGGCGGTAGTGTTGCCATAAAGGGGGGATCCATCCTCCAAGTTGGGAAAATAAAGAGTATGGCGCTATTTTGAAAATTATGAAAAGATTTTCATTTTCAAGTTCCCATCATACGTAACGCTCCAAATATTTAGGGGATAGGAAATCATTAATTAATCACAAGAGTTAGTAAAAACCATACAATATCATAGTCTATGAGCATAACAAGCAGTACAGCCACTTGACAACAATACCAAAGTATAGACGAATGTCTACAAACTGTGTCGTCTCGATAAGAATGAAAGCAACGAAAATACTTCACAGATAAATTACGATTAACAGAGTAATTTGTGCTAAAAACTGGGTAGTTCGGCCCCACTGCTGGAACAACTGAAAAAAAAAAAGGAAATTGGACAGAAAGCTGCAAAATAAAAGTGTTCGAAGAAACCTGGTCAAAATATACACTCGGACAAGAATACTGGTATGGAGAATTGATCACCACATGCTTGAAGGAGCAACTCCTACCTTGTCCACAAGAACTTTTGATGCATGTGTGAAGAACTTCAAGGGGAAGTGTGAGCAACATGGCTCTGGAAACTTGTAGGTGATGATTTCCATCATATCCTTGTCGTCAAGGGCTTCCCCCTCCCCCACGACGGAGGATGCTAAGTGATTTCCTAAATTAAGAACACGTGTGGATGCTTCACGATGGGGTATCTAAATTTTGAGTGGGTGATTAAAATTTATGATTACTGTTTGTGTACTACGTGTGGAGTGTTCTGCGTTCGTGTTGACTCGTCTCTTAACCTTGTATATGTGACGTGCCCTCACTCGTACACACACACACACACACACACACACACACACATATATATATAGTGCCACAAAATCAAGACTTGCTTCCGATAATCTTAAGATACTATACATCTCTTCTACACACTTGAGCAGTATTTGATCAAGGTTATTTACGATAACCCTGAGTTCCTCAACCTCAGAATTCTATAAAAGAGGTTCTGAAACTCTTCTGTAGATGGTATTATCGAAGGTACTCTTCATGGAAGTCTGAAACCCTTTAAAAGAAAACAGCTCCAGTTTCAGATTCATCTCCGTCACTTTCAGTTCTGTGCTATGTAAGCCTTCCCAACCTCGCTACACAACACGCAGCTTCAGGTTTCTAGCAAGGCACTTCCGAAGCCACGGCTTGATAACACAATTCATGAACAATTCTCTCCCAGGGAACTTCAAAGTATTCAAAGTCTCTAAACTCCCAAAGGCTCGGTACATACCACACTGCTTCAAGCTTCTAGCAAAGATGATGATCCAAGAGTCTTGCTTCAAACACACTGCTTCAGATGGCTACGACGGCAGTTTCAAAATCCTGCTAAATACCGCAAAAATACAAACGAACAAGACACTGAGGAACTCCTCGATATAATCCCTTCAAATAAACCACAACTCTAGAGCAAAACTCCTCCTACAAACCATGTTTTGTAAAACCCTGGTAAATAAACCTTATCCCTAAGACCGCCTCCAAAACCACCCTTCTGAATAACCCAGATTTTCTTTCTCCTTTTCCAATTTTTTTTCCTCTCCACCTCTTTTTCCTCCTCCTCCTCCTCGGGTTCTGGGGGTCTTCATGTAAGCCTCTGGCTAGGCAAGATGGCCCCCTGGTACAGACCATATGATGGCTCCTGATGGACGAGGTACAGTTCTCGGCCCTCACGCCACGCTCTTTATAACGTTACCACGCACTGCTGCCTGCCGTAGTCTAGGGCGTGGGTGAGGCAAGGCGTGTGCGTGGAGAGGAGGGAGTGGTGTGTGTGTGTGTGTGTGTGTGTGTGTGTGTGTGTGTGTGTGTGTGTTTTCAGACGCCTGAGTTCGTGAGCGAGTTTGGGCTTCCCTGCGTTTAAAGGATTGGATCAGGGAGGTAAGGCTTGTCTCTCCTCTTCTTAGGGGGTTTAGGCCTTGGGTTGCGAGGGGGAAGGGAGGAGGCGCTGAGAAACGGAGGCTTGGAGTCTTCCATGATCGCAACTGATGTGTATTTCAGTGTCTGAATACACGTATGTGTACGTACATCACGAGTGTGCATCATGAGTTAACGTCTTTATGACTGCGTATGTGTATAATGGGTGTGTGCATGACGACATATGTATGTGTGTGTGTGTGCATGACGGCATATGTGTGTGTGTGTGTGTGTGTGTGTGTGTGTGTGTGTTCAGAATGGACACGCCATCCCCCTAACATAACCCCCACAACAACCCATCAAATCCTATCACGCGAGGCCATCTCACTGACCTCATCTGCGTCCCCCGAGGGTCACCTCAGCTCCAGCAGCGGTCGCCAGGTAAGCAGAGCCAGGCACCGCCATCCCTGGCGTTCACCATACGCTCCCACCCCGTCCGTCCGTCCGTCCGTCCTCCTCCTCCTCCCTCTAGCTCCGGCACCAGCGTGTCCACGCCATCACGCAACGCATCAATAAACCACTATCATCCATCCGCGACAAATTGCGTTTCGAGTGCGCGAGCCGAGCAGATCCAAAAAGTTGTTTGAAACATATTTTACATACTGTTTCGGTAGATTTAAATATGTAAAATATAACACTCATGTAAATGGTCGACCAAAGGTTATGCTTTATTTAGCAGCGTAATAACGAGTTAGAGTGATAGTTCCGTGGTTACAAAAGCCACACAGAGGGTGTCAGCCACAGTGGTTGGGCTGACACCCAATTGTTGCTGCTGTAAGCCGATCAGCAGGTCCTGTGTGTGTGTGTGTGTGTGTGTGTGTGTGTGTGTGTAAGGTGTACATGTGCGTGTAATTGAAACTGATGAAAATAATATAGGAATGTGTGTGTGTGTGTGTGTGTGTGTGTGTGTGTGTGTGTGTGTGTGTGTGTGTGTGTGTGTGTGTGTTAATGTGTGTGTGTGTGTGTGTGTGTGTGTGTGTGTGTGTGTGTGTGTGTGTGTGTGCAGAGTATATGAAATGACCATGATTCAGCTACCACGTATAAAAAAGCGCATATTTTTCCTCACACACTTTTCGAGATATAATTGAAAATGAAATATTTTGCCCAGGGGTGACGTCACTATACAACATAATTACCAGTAAATGAATTACGAAGAAGGAAGCAATAATGATGGTTTTTTTTATCTCCAGACTCACGTGCGTTGTAAATTACAGGACTGGGTTTCGAACCTGTGGTACACGTAGCCCTAGTGTGGCACACGTACCTTTGGTGTGGCACACGTACCTTTGGTGTGGTACACGTACCTTTGGTGTGGTACACGTACCTTTGGTGTGGTACACGTACCTTTGGTGTGGCACACGTGCCTTTGGTGTGGCACACGTACCTTTGGTGTGGCACACGTACCTTTGGTGTGGTACACGTACCTTTGGTGTGGTACACGTACCTTTGGTGTGGCACACGTACCTTTGGTGTGGCACACGTACCTTTGGTGTGGTACACGTACCTTTGGTGTGGTACGCGTACCTTTGGTGTGGCACACGTAGCTTTGGTGTGGCACACGTACCTTTGGTGTGGTACGCGTACCTTTGGTGTGGCACACGTAGCTTTGGTGTGGCACACGTAGCTTTAGACCGGTACGCGTACCCTTTGAATGCAGCGTGATATTTGGAAACTAATACAGGTTACAAAAACGAACCAAAAAAAAATATTCCCTGAGCTGTTCTTGGAACAAGGCTCATAGAAGAAATAAAAAAATTCAGTCCTGTATTCTACTTCAAAGTCTAAAGTGAAGACTACAGTTGTCACCAAAGACCTGCGGTTAAGGCTTCAAATCACTGCGTTTCGTTTCAAAACTTGTAACTTGCTGTGAAAGTCAAACGTTTCTACGGAGGAGAGAGAGAGAGAGAGAGAGAGAGAGAGAGAGAGAGAGAGAGTCAGCTGGGATGGGATCGTGGCCAAGGATCAGATCCTCCTGCGGGAGGAGCATGAGGACACCCACCTCAGGAGGAGCGTAAGGACGCCCGGGTTAGGATCAGAGCAGTGTGGTGCCTCGGGTGACAATAACAGGCTATATAAAGTAGTCAGGGTTGTGGCCTCTGTGCTGGAGGACGAGGAGGACGGGTCTCTCTCTCTCTCTCTCTCTCTCTCTCTCTCTCTCTCTCTCTCTCTCTCTCTCTCTCTCTCTCTCTCTCTCTCACTCTCTCTCTCTCTCTCCTCGCCCTCCCTCCTTCCTCCGCTGCTAATCCCTTGTATTGCCCCAAGTTCCTCCCTGGAGTGGCGCGCCCTCCACGACAAGCTGATCTCACGACCTCTAAACTTCTTCCCAGGGAGTAAAGACCAAAACACAGTTTCTTCCCTTGGATAAACCAAAGACCTGTGCACACCAATGCCGAAGGCCAAACGTCGAATTCTCTACCACAATGGCCTGGCTATCACACCCGGAGGGTCGCACAGGCGTGCTCAGTGATCGCACAGTCGTGCCGTCGAGGTCAGGGAGTTTAAAGTACATCAGGAAGGCAAGAAAAGCAATGGCCTAGACATCCCCCTTATGATATCCCTTCTCCTGGTTCCCCCACGTCCCTCCCTTCTCCTCAGTAAAGGTTCCCTTCCTACGTTTGTGACTCCTCCCACCCTCTCCCTGTGACCCCGGCCCTTCCTCCCTCTGTGACCCTTCCTTTATAGCCGATACAAACAAGTCACAGATTAACTGAACAGCCAATGAATACAGTGAAGGATTAGCTATTGAATGAATAAACAACTTGCATAAAAGAAACACGTGATTAAATAAATAATGACGCAATGAAGAAGCCCCAATTAACCATCTTGTTAAACGAGGAATACAGTGAAAGATAAGTTGAATACATGAACTAAAATGCATCTGAATAATTGGAGTAAATGAAAAATGGTTAATGAAGAACACCATAATGAATGAACCCGCTGAACACAAATGAAAAATGGTTTGGCTTCGGTAAAACTGGGTTGGGTGTTGATCTACCCTCCCCCCCTAACCCCCCGGGGGAAGGGAGGGGAGACACACTCCCCCCACGGACCCCCAGCAACAACACCACCCACCTCCCCCTCCCCCCCTAAGCATCGCTCATGGCTGTATTACCCAACAATCTACTGGGCTTAACACAGAGAGACGCATGGGATCCTGCTAGATTATCTCAGATTATGCAGCATTATTGAGGGATGGGTGGGGAAGGGGAGGTGAGGGGGAGAGGTGTGGAGAGAGAGAGAGAGAGAGAGAGAGAGAGAGAGAGAGAGAGAGAGAGAGAGAGAGAGAGAGAGAGAGAGAGAGAATGAGATACAGAGAGGGAGAGGAGAGGGTGCGAAAGAGAGAGGAGGGAAAGGACAGAGGGAGGGGGGAGTAGTTACAGGGAGGATCGTAATGGGAGGGAGGAAAGGAGGAGGAAACATACCTTGGGAGCTCCTGTGTAGTGGTCGTCTTCTGCGACTCCGAGTCTTTACCACGAAAGATGATATTGTAATCAAAGTAATCGTTTGTGGAACCACCTGAGTGTGATTACGTGTTTACGCATTAGTCACAGTAAGGGAAGGTGAACACGTAAAACCCCAGTTTTAATTTTCCCAAAATCTGATGATTTTTGCTGGTGTAAATTTTAAAATTTAGGCACAATAATAGGAAATAAAATACGTCCAGTAATCTGCAAAGGTTGAGAAAAACAGAAACTTACTTTATGAACTAATTTCGTCTGCTGTTGACTCCACCATAAATCCTCACTCACCACCATCGCCACCATCACTACCACAACCTCCGCCACCACCACCACCATCGCCACCACAACCTCCGCCACCACCACCACCATCGCCACCATCACTACCACAACCTCCACCACCGCCACCACCATCGCCACCACAACCTCCGCCACCACCAGCACCATCGCCACCATCACTACCACAACCTCCACCACCACCACCACCATCGCCACCACAACCTCCGCCACCACCAGCACCATCGCCACCATCACTACCACAACCTCCACCACCGCCACCACCATCGCCACCACAACCTCCGCCACCACCAGCACCATCGCCACCATCACTACCACAACCTCCACCACCGCCACTACCACTACAACAGTCTTCACCACCACCACCTTGTCCATCACCTCCACCACCATCGCCCACCGTAACCCATACCACCAACACTACCACCATCCACAATAACCCATACCACCACCACCACCACCACTTCCACCATCTCCAACACCACCACCACCACCCACCGTAACCCACCGGGTGTCACATCTATATGTAAATCAGGTTATCCTTCAACATTACCTCGCAGTTGTTATTCTTCTTCTTGTTCTGCTGCACCGCCACGGCTTTGTGTGTGGCAGGCTGCTGGGAGAGGGGGAGAAGGAGGTGGGGAAAGGGGGAGTATTGCAAGGAAGGGGGTGTGAGGGAAGGGGAGGTAAGGAGGGAGGGGTAGAGTGCACACGTCGGGGAAGGGGGGTGAGGGAGAAGAGGTATGCTTACAAGACAGGCAATTCTCTGCGTCGTACGTGTATGATCATAAGTCTTGTGGAAAAAATATTCGAAAATGGTGTGAATTGTATGACAATGATGGTCTGTGATGCGTTTTTTTTTTCTTTTTTCCCTCAGGTATCCATTCATCGACCAGCCCCGAGGGAAGGCTTGGGTTGGATGCAGGCCCACTGTTCAGGCAAGGCCGAATTCGAGCCCAGGCCGGCCCGTGCATGATTCATGGTCAGCAACGCTAACCTCTACACCCGGAGGATACAATTGTGTTTTGTTATGACACTGGCGCCACCTGTCAAGGTTGGGTAACATCCGTACCCCCCAGGGAAAGGCTCTCTAAGGTGAGGCGTCGCGTGTGTGCAGCAAAGATTCGCTAATACTGACACGGGATCCAGTCAACCACAGCTCCTTCGAGGGTGTGACGTCATTGGCACAGGTCACGTGTGTGTTCTACGGGTGCCATTACTGGCAGAAGTCGTTGTCTGTTTATATATATATATATATATATATATATATATATATATATATATATATATATATATACACACCTGCCTTGCAATGGACCATATAAACCAAGGGGATTGGGAAATACTGTGTTCTGAGGGCCAAACCCCTGATCCAACACCCCTTCCCTCCCAGTAATAAGACCAGCATTAAGAGCGTGGCACTTTACTGCCCCGATCGTCCCCTTGGTGGCTATAACAGCCCCGTCGGCGTGTGAAGGGTCTCGCTGGCTGCGTGACGCCTCACGTGACGCTATATATACGCACCGTGACGCAACGAAGTGTGATACTGTATGCTGGGTCAGGCCTCGGTAAAGGCTATTAGCTACGATGCAGCGTCGTTAGCAAACCATATGTGTGTGCCGGACCATACCACACACACACACACACACACACACACACACACACACACACACACTCGACTGCTGCAGGAAAACATCTTAAGTATGTCACTGAAATTGGTCAAACTTAAGAAGATTTCAATTCTTTTTTGACATTTGTGTTTTGTTTCTCTGCGGAGGCGTATGAGAGGTATAGCAGATGGGAGGAGGGTGGTTACACAGTTCACGAGGTAATGACCATCGTGGGGTGTGGGGGGGGGGGGGGTTACCACAGAAATCATTCTACCCATTTTCTTTCTTCCGTTACTCCCTTCTCAGCTCACGAAGCGGAATAGGTCGTTAACGCAACCTTGTAGAGGCTACTCTCGGGTATACGGCGATATCAAATTCTTCCTTCCGAGGCTGCGCTACGCTCGGCAGCAGGGAGAGGAAGGACTCCTTCGAGACGACGTGCTCTTTGACGAGACCACTGTATTTCGTCAACTGACGATGGTGCAGACTCGCCAGAGGAGTGTATGTGTGTGTGTGTGTGTGTGTGTGTGTGTGTGTGTGTGTGTGTGTGTGTGTGTGTGTAAGCGGACTGTCTAATTATACGATATAAATTACTGCCCCTGAGGGCAGTCTGGTAATCGGTATATAAATTGCTCCCAACAAACAAGCGACTACGGGAGAAAACACTGCTCTAGTTAACGACTGGAGGAGAGCCAGGGAGCAGGCCAGAGTGGTCTTTGGGTCCCGGGACCACGGAGGGGAGAGTCCCGTGACGGGTCCTCCCCTCCGGTGGGTGTGGTCGCACGACTGGTTACAGCACTGAGGGGACATATGAAGGGACGATACCTCATCGGCGCTACGCTACCTCCTCACGCCCGGGTTCGATACTCTCTCTTGTTCGGCCCGGCCAACCCTGATCATCCCAAACCATCTTCCAATTTTCCCTCCTCTTCCTCCTCCTCTCGTCCGGTGGACAGAGATAGATAGATAGACACAGATAGATAGATAGATAGATAGATAGAGAGAGAGAGAGAGAGAGAGAGAGAGAGAGAGAGAGAGAGAGAGAGAGAGAGAGAGAGAGAGAGAGAGAGAGAGTAAAGGAGGGTTGGTAAGGATGCAGGACGAGCGAGAATGTGATGATGAAGGTATACCCACAGCAATAACAGAATACTAAGAGAGAAGACGTGAGGTACGAGTGAAGACAAACGCAACGTGTATGGGGTAGCGGAGGAGGAGGCATTCTTGCCTCCCGTGCACTACATGCAAACGAAAGGGAATGTATGTGTAATCAACACAGGTATCTGTGTGGTGCCCATCAACGGCGCCGCACCATAGGTTAAGGCCAGGATATTATCTATTAGGATAAGGCCAGGATATCATCTATCAGGATAAGGCCAGGATATTATCTATCACACGAGCGAGGTAGACAGCCCACTGCTTCTGCCTACGCCGCGCGTGAACAGCTGCCCTGGACAAGGTTACGTCATCATCTGCGGAAGAGGGCGAGTACAGCCCCATCAGAGAAATCCTCACTCCAAGAGAGTCTATATCATTTCCCCTGCTACTGCATGCAGCGCAGCCATGAAGCTGCAGGATTCCCTTAAAGAAAAGAGTTCCTGGGGTTGAATTCTAATATTAATGACAATATTTATATGTGAGGAGTGGGAACACATAAACATAGACATGGCTGTTGTGGAAACAAATAACAGTGAGATGAAAGAAGAGAAGGGAAGGAAGTGAGATGAAAGAAGAGAATGAAAGACGAGAGAAAAAATAAATGTTGAAAGGTTGGGAGGGAATTAGATTGCCTATAATCCACTCATCTGACGCACCTCTAGAACGGCTTTGAATCAAATTACATAGAAATTCAGGCAATCGTTTCTTTTTTGGCGGGATACAGTGGGAGTTGTTTCCGGGTGACCTGGTCCACGAGCGAGGCCATATTGGGTCACTGCTGGCCCGAATCAGCCACTCACAATGAATGAAACCCATAGCCGCCGCAATACGGGTCAGTGTTGCCCTGTGTCTGCACAGGGTTCCAGCCCCTACCTTGCCCAGACTTGTGTTTACAGTGGGTGCGTTTACGGTTACAGTGGGTATAGCGTCCCAATACGTCTAGGACTACAGTATTCTAGGGTTACAGTACGTCTACGATATGTACCAAAGCCATTTTGAAACGGGGTTGATTATACGAAGCAAAGAACGGGAGAGACAGCAGAAAGTATAATCACAAGTGAAAATTGTAAGATTACTATTCTTAGATAACCTTCGATGGTTAACAGGATATCTTTCTCAGTAGTTATTGACTTATAGAAAATGCAATTCCAGACAGTCTTACAAATGGCGTACAGTAAGTTTTCTACGTTATCTTTAGACGAAACAAACTCACCTTAGTAAATGTAAACAAATAAGAAGAAACAAACACACCTTTATAAATGTAAACCAACAAGAAGCAACAAACACACCTTAGTAAATGTAAACAAACAAGAAGAAACAAACACACCTTTATAAATGTAAACAAACAAGAAGGAACAAACACACCTTAGTAAATGTACACAAACAATATCATTTACCAATCCATTTAAGTCACTATCGTCTAGGATGCAAAAGTATCTATACCGCAGATGAATTATTTAAAAAAAGATACATTATATCTACTGGGTTGATTCACTTTCCCGCTTCTACAGATATCATCCAAGCTTCCGCTGCCCAAACCTGGCTCTTTATGTGTGTCCCCCGTCATAAGCTAGGCCATGCAATACTCGGCAGTGTGTGACCATTTGGCAATTCAAGTCAAGGATGGACCGTTGTGACGTCTGTTTCTTTCCTTACACTGTTAAGCTTTGGAACTCTTTTTTCTTTTTCTTTTTTTTGAACTTATCACGTCTCTCCTAACTGCCAAAACGAGAACCCTTTTCAAAAGGCAGATTTTCTACTTCCTGCAGAAGCCTTGAATTACCTTTCCTCCTCTCTCTCCTTCCTGATTTATCTATACGCTTGGTTCTTTATGTGTACCTCATGCCTATTGTCCGTAAATCGGGGATTCGACACTAACAAAGATAACAACACAGAAGGCAAAGAGATAATCAATTATTGACGTAAACAAAAATACCTGAATAAAATGGACCCAAGACTAAACAGCCAGAATCAGAAGGATCCATAAAATGTTCCTGGGAGGACAAACGATTTTAGTCCAATCTCATAACGTCGTCATCCCTGCCTCACCCACATCCCCCTACTGTCCTGGGGCGTCCGTGCCAGCCTCATCCCCTTCCCCTGACGTCCTTGGGGGGTGACCAACCGTGCGCCTCACACTCTCTCTCTCTCTCTCTCTCTCTCTCTCTCTCTCTCTCTCTCTCTCTCTCTCTCTCCCCCACACCCCTGACGACCAACACCTCGTAAAGGCTGCAGTATCGTTCTTTATCTCTAAGATTTATCACCTTAGGGATGATCTTATTGATTATAGCGTTATATTGGGCAGTAACAGCTGAACACTGTATATGCAGAGCACACCAGTGCACCGCTCTCGATAGCCAGGAGACTCGCCTTTATTTTAGTTTTTGAGATTTCTTGAATCATTTGAGGAACTCACGAGCAGTTCAATAAGAGGAGATGCTGTCATCCTCATACAGGCCTCGGTATACAGTGAATGACTGCATGAGTACGAGGTTTAACTGAAGATATCTCTAATACCAATTACAAGACACGTATGGTAGAGGGAGATAGAGAGATATCCCAAGAGATGACCGAGCCAAAGGGAGTCTCTTTGTCGACATAATCGTACTCGCTTAACCTCACCGTACCAAGGAGCACCTACCACCATACACGCACTACATAAACGTCCCGGAATGAATTATATGACATAACTCACCACAACCACACACACGCAACCACATACACGCACTCCAGCTCCATCACCACCATTTCCACGACAGAATCGTCAACAACAGCGCTCTATTCACCACCATTAACACCACCAAAGTCACCATCTTAACTTTACAAGCAACGCCACTATACCCATCTTCTCCATTACGCCATCACAACCATGCACCATCGCCGGCAACTCCATCAACCACGATCCCGTCATTAACATCACTAACCTAACAACCATCACCACCCCAAACAACCCCTTCAATACACCACCACCACCCACGCTTACCACCACCATCACACAATCACACCCGCCACACCAACCACCTTCACCACTAAACCCAGTCCACATCACCACCAAACACCACCACCACAAACCAACCCTTCGCCACGACAAATGTCGCCATGTCCGCAAAGCTCCTCGCTGGATTTATATGTTTTGGTGTTGTCGTGATACGTGCCACAAACCACGACAACAGACGACGTCCATAGACAACATGGCCACGCGTAGATGTTCCCTCCCGCGCACACAGGAGGCGCCTGGAGCTGAGGAAACATGCAGTTACACCTCGTGAAAACATCCACCCGCCGATGAGGAATGAGACAGCAATAGGCTGCTATATCCCGAGGAGCATCCACTCATCGATGAATAATCCGCGGATAATCATGTGTGTGTGAAAAATCGGCATGAATAATATATGAAAGTAAATTTCGCCTTCTCCGATACGACTTGGGTACGAGGTCTCGAAGTCCCTCCCAAAAAGACCATCTTTAAGGGATCCTCCCGAGTGTCTTTAAGGGCGCGTCTCAAGAGCTTCTCTTCGGGTTGTCCAGATCATCCCAAGAGCACCTCAAGAAGCTGTTCAGCTCGTCCTAAGAGCTTCTCCAGAAGCTGTCCAGGTCATCCCAAGAGCTCAAGAAGCTGTCCAAGTCATCCCAAGAGTTCAAGAAGCTGTCCAGGTCATCCCATGAGCTCAAGAAGCTCTCCAGGTCATTCCAAGAGCTCAAGAAGCTGTCCAGGTCATCCCATGACCTCAAGAAGCTGTCCAGCTTATCCCAAGAGTTGCTCAAGAAGCTGTCCAGCTTATCCCAAGAGCTGATCAAGAAGCTGTCCAACTCATCCCATGACCTCAAGAAGCTGTGAGGAGCTTTCCAAGAGGCAGTGCAGGACGTTCCAAGAAGTTCTCGAGGAGTCGTTCTCCTCTCCACCAGTTCTTTCCAGCCATACTGAAAGCTACAAGAGAATCACTGAGGTCACACTCGTTCGTTCTTGCAGGACAGTGAAATCTATACCTCAGAACGTACACTTATGCCTCCTAAATCCCTTCAGGCCCTGATGATTGCCTGCCTGGACATACTATAATACATTTCGAAGGTTCGAAAAAAATTCTTTTGTCTCTAATAAACTTTCTATCAGCATATAGTAAAACACTTCAGATCATTCTATTAATCTATTTTCTTTGTCCTCCTCCGTCTCTCCGTTGCAACAAATATTTTCTCCTTCATTCTGAGGGAAAATCTTCCTCTCTCCCTTACTCACATTCTTCACACGTTAATCTTCTTTCTTTGAGTAACTATTTTTCAAGGGTTTTACTGCTGCTCTTATCACCTTGCTTATCATCAATCCTTCACTTCGAATCTAATCCTCTTCTCTCTTGCCTTACATTCAACATAACTATACGTTCCCTCAAATTTGTGACTGCAAAGGAAATCTTAAACACGGTCTAGTATTGAAGCAGAACAAGCAAAACAGGTAAGACAATGAGAAACATCTATATACTTTTCTAACTATGAAAGCGCAAGTTACGTCAGTGGCAAGTGTTGTCAATTTCTAAACGCAATCAACTTGTTAAGTAGTTATTCTACATGATAACAATTTTGTTGAGGGTAGTGTTCTGTGCTACACTGGTTGTCCATAAATTTGTGTCTGTTAATTTTTCTATGCATTCCCTTCTTTATAGCCATCCCTTCCGCACATTCACTGCCTTATATCTACCTCTCCCCAGCGTTCACGACCTGATTTCAACCCTTCAAACGTTCACAACCTTATACTTACCCCCTTCATACATTCACTGTCTTTCATTTACCCCTAATTCATTCCTTAACATTTACCTCTCCTAAGTTCCTGCTCCTCCTCTCACATATACACCACCAGAATTCCCACTACACACACTACCTCCTTTCCCCATTTTCACTCAACCCTCCTCCCTCCCTCATCTGTGGTTCCCACCTTGTCCTCCCTCGACTCCCATCCTCCCCGGCTGGAACTTCTATGGCGTAAGGAAGAAGCCTCTCCACCTCCTTCGACTTCTTTCTCTCCCAGGGGCCTCTCCCTCACGGAGGAAGAAGGCTGCCAATCCATTCCCTTGACTCCCTCCCCACCTCCTCCCCCTGGAGTCTCTCCTGTGTTTGGGAAGGATTCCCTCCATCCCCCAAGACTCCTCCCCAGCCCGTCAAGCCCTCTGGAGCCTCTCCTGCGTGAAGAAGGAACCAATGGTCCGGGTAAAGCTACTCGACAAGAATGGTCTGTGAGGCGGCGAAGGGCCCCCCTTGCCTCCACCGCTCGCTAACATATTCACTGTCGGGCGGGGCGATGCTCGCCTGTTTTTCACGCGCCGTAATGGACAGCTTCTGTTATTAGTAAGCGACTCCCTCCCATTCACGACCATGTTTTCGCGAGCCGCCGGGAGATGGTCCTACATCATCTTCAGGAGGCTGTCGCTGGGCCAGACTGTTGGTGATGACTCATGTGTCTCCCAAGACCAGTGGACGTGATGGGGTGTAAGGCTTGAGGGGGGGTGAGAGAGAGAGAGAGAGAGAGAGAGAGAGAGAGAGAGAGAGAGAGAGAGAGAGAGAGAGAGAGAGAGAGAGAGAGAGAGGAGACTGGTGGTGGGAAGGGAAGGCTACGTGAGGAAGGGATGGTGCAGAGAACAACTTGATGGGGGTTGGGGAGTGGTTGCGGACCGACGAAGGAGAAAAGAGGAACAAATGCTGTGCGAGGTTTACGGTGTCTTTTTGAGAGCTTGCGTAAGTCTTGGGTGATCTTCCAGCTATCGAAGGCTGCTGTTAGGTTTTGGTGGATGTAATATCCTCTGGAAGAAGACAACGAGGAAGAGGAGGAGGAGGAGGAGGAGGTTTTCTTTAGACAACTTCAGGATCAGATACACGGCAGTCAGTGTCCAAGAAGTGAGGGAGATTTTCTTTAACTTGTGGTGGCGGAGTAACTTTATGTCTACAGATAAATATTTAGATAGGTATATCTAGGGAGAGTTGGGGTGAGGGTTGGTGGGCTACAGTTGAGCTAAAGGTCTCTTAAAGTGAGAAGGCAAACTGCTCAGATGTGTGTTTGACGTTCCTAAGTAAAGCAGAATTTCCGATTTGAAAATCTCAAGGCTTTTTTAAGGAGGATGAAGCTTAATCAGGTTTGACATTCTGTATGTAAATCAATTTTCCAATGTATTCATACACTGTCTTTACTCAAATGCCTTTATGAAGTTATTCTTTACTCATTATCTTTTCTTTTATTCTAAGGATCTGGTTAATGAGCTTAAATATAAAGGCGTCTCCCTCATAGCAATGAGAGATAAAGCTGCCGTTTTCGAGAGTTAAGCCGTAATGGTAATGACCTAAGCTACTGCAGTCAAAAATCCATCTACTCTGCTTAAGCCTGATTGCACCTACACACATCCGAAGCATCCTAAAAATACCTATATACCGATTTATCACAATACAAAACGAGAACAACATTCATAAGACGACGACTCGAGAAAGAAGCAACTATAGTGTTTGATGACTCGTAATATCCGTAAGATGGCAGCACCTCTCGCATCACGCAATGGTCTCTCTTGTTATCGAGAGTTGCGCGTCTTGATTTACATACACACTGACGTCTCTCGCCCAAACAAAGGACAACCCTTAAGAGCCCAGCGTATGTATCTAACCAAAAATTCACGTCTCTCGCCCAAACAAAGGACAACCCTTAAGAGCCCAGTGTATGTATCTAACCAAAAATTCTAAGTTTTTAAGTAATATACATATCACGTGCAACAATGTATGGTACATGCTATGGGGAGAACGAGTTATTTCTACAGTGTTTTGTTCTCTGCCGTAGTGGTGGATGGGTAACCAGTGTTTAACTAAGCTAGCGAACATCCCTTTAAACCACCAAGCACTACGGCACGCGACCTTTGAGCACTGCGGTGCGCTACCCTTGGTCAAGATGGCCCCAGCTCGTTTAACCCGACCCTCCCAGAGGTCAGACGTTACACACGCGAGTACGAAAAGTTCAACTGCTTCAGAGTGCAACGCGAAGCAACACGAGTGACACTCGAATGATAAAGCAAGCAGCTTTCGCACGCTGTGGAGATCAATTACCTTCCTCGTGGGCGTTCAAAAACAGAAGACTTAAACGACCTAGACTCGCCTCGATTTGAATGCTTCAGCTGGCCAGGTTTAAATGACGCCGAGACCCAAGTTTCTAAAGTCTTTAGGCAGATGTTATGTGACGTTAATGGACTCGCCAGTTCATATATTTCGTTCGAATCAAGTTAATGGCTTCGGAAAATATCTCACGTGGGCGTCAATTAAGCTATTCGTAATGTCCGTGCCTTAAACACTTCAGATTTATAATTTAAATGCCATGAACAAAACTATAAATGCCACAGAAGTGCTGGTGTAAATATCTTATTAACACTCATTTCTTCGCCGTGACTTAAGTAGATCAGGTGCGTTAGTTTAAATGCCTTAGACGCACTGGCTAGAGTATCCCAGAAAGGCGGCGTTTAAATGCTTCACACTCTCCACACACAATTTCAACACTTCAGATGGGCTCGTTTAAATCCTTCAGCCACGGAGCGTTTGAATGCTTCAAGCACAATGGTTTGAATACATAAGTTAACTCGAATTGCATATCCACCTGTAAATGATTTACGCTGGATTTATGATCTCAAACAGAAGACCTGCGAGTGATTTACACTCGTGCGATTCAAATGTTTCATACACGAGCTGGTTTATATATGCTTCGGTCGTGCTCGTTCAAATACCACATGGGCGACTGACGTATGAACCCTCCAACACCACCACGTTCTCCCAGCCTACACAACACCCTCCCTCCCGGCACATCCTCCCTACTTATACATCCCTCCCTTATCACAACCTCCCTGCCTATACACCCCCTCCTTTACCACACTCTCCCTGCCTGAACACCCTCCCTTAACACACCCTCCTTACCCATACACACTCTCTCTCTCCCTCCCTCCCTCACCACACACTCCCTCCTCCTCCTCTCTCTCTCTCTCTCTCTCTCTCTCTCTCTCTCTCTCTCTCTCTCTCTCTCTCTCTCTCTCTCTCCCAGCCGCCCTCTTCCCCTGGCCGTCATCGTCCTGGTTCAAGGGAAGAGACAATACAGACGCAATATTCCTCCAAAGGGAATGTCCAGCGGGGGAACCAACCACCACCACCGCCTCCCCCCACCACCAGAAAAAAACCCTACGGAAGCGCCAGCCACAATTCCATCAGGAAGCCCATCACGACTCCCTAAACGCACGCCGGCAACTGAATAACAAACAGTCCAGCAAAACAATAAAAGCAATCCTAAAAAGATAAACCGTGTCGGCGGCCGGCCATTCCCTCCCTCCTGCCGCGGTGTGTGTGTGTGTGTGTGTGTGTGTGTGTGTGTGTGTGTGTGTGTGTGTGTGTGTGTGTGTGTGTGTGTGTGTGTGTGCGCGTGTGTGTGTGTAACTCCCTCCTGCCGCGGTGTGTGTGTGTGTGTGTGTGTGTGTGTGTGTGTGTGTGTGTGTAACTCACTCCTGCAGCGGTGTGTGTGAGTGTGTGTGTGTGTGTGTGTGTGTGTGTGTGTGTGTGTAACTGCCTCCTGCCGCGGTGTATGCGTGTGTGTGTGTGTGGAACTCCCTCCTGCCGAGGTGCGTGTGTGTGTGTGGAACTCCCTCCAGCCGCGGTGTGTGTGTGTGTGTGTGTGTGTGGAACTCTCGTCCAGGAGCCCGGAAAACCTGCCTTTTACGTCGGCCGCCTCACGCCAGAGCGGACGGCCCTCTCGTAAACTGAGGACGACCTAGCCAGCGGTGGACTGGAGACGATACTACTGCTTCTCCTGCAGCTACAACTGCTGCTGCTACTGCTCCTGTGATGAGGGAAGAGGGGAGTAGGGAAAAGGGGTGTGGGTGGATGAAGGAGGCTGTTGCTGTCCAAATGCAGCCCCTGTTGCTGTTCCTTCCTGCTTTATCTGATGTTATTGCTGACGGAAAGACAAGGAGGGATGGGTGGTGTTGGACGTTCATCCGAGACTTTACCGATGCTCCTTTTGGCGGGGAGGGTTGGTGGGATGGGTAAGCAGGATGGGAAATACATGGGAAAGCCAGATGACGGGAGACCCCGATGGTCTCAGACAATGGTATCTGCTGGAGGGCAGTAATAGAATCTTAGATTCCTTATCTATATAGATGGGAGACATGACAGCATAGGAAGAGGCTCCTCCATCTCCCATCCACCACTCCCTACGGAATATCAGCTGGCAGGAAAATGTCTATAATGGAACGGAACACCAGGGATTACAGGTATATCATCATCAATGATCACCAATCGAAGATCCTCTTCTTCCAAATTAATGATTTACCGAAATAATAATCTTTCATGCTTAATATTCATTATGAAAATGCATTAATTTGAATTTCTCTTAACCGAAGTCCAAATTCCATGCAGGTCTCTCTGATCACAAACACCGAGTTTTTCTCCGAATTTATTTTTCCGTCGATGAGAAGCCCTTCCTTTGTTGGGCCTCTGTGTCCTGACGTCGCCTTGCAGGCAGATCATGAGTGATGTTGCTGTCGGGGTAGTAGAGTCTCTCTCCCTCTCACTCACCTTAGAGAGAGGAGGCAGGTGCTGAGGTCAGGGTGACGGGTGGGTGGCTGAGCTGAGATGGCAAATCACAGGTGTGGCTGAGGTAAACACCAGCTACACCCCCCCCCCACCTCTTCCTGCGTGCACTGGTGTGCTTTCGATTCCCTGGGAGTGAGTGAGGGTGGGTTTGGGGGTGTGAGGGGGGTGGAATGTGCTCCTATTATGTCCGGCAATATTGCTCACTATTCATGGCTATGTTTCTCATTTTATGTCAGTTTTTCCCATTCTTATGGAAATATATTTATTCATAGGAGGATTCATTTTTCTGTCACGGACGCCGAGGTTTTTGACGCTGTTTCTATATTTGTTGTCTATTTATTTCCCGGCAGTGTTTTGTGTTATTCTTCTTATGGCCGTGTTGCAGTTCTTATTTCAAAATGCTTTCCCGTGGCAATATTTCAATCTTTTTTTTTATACCACAGCTTTAATCTCTATAGCCATGGCTTTATATATATATATATATATATATATATATATATATATATATATATATATATATATATATATATATATATATATATATATGGAGAGAGAGAGAGAGAGAGAGAGAGAGAGAGAGAGAGAGAGAGAGAGAGATTACCGTTATGTACCTTACCCAACCTCATCTATGGTTATATGGGCTTTTGTTATTTGTTCAATAATTTGTTTATGTTTGTGTTATGTAGGTTGGGTTTCCTTGTTTACCTTCGATAAATGTATGCAACATACAGACACAGCTTCTCCCTTAATTTCTTTTTTCTTTTGTGACAAATTCAACCCTGTTACGTCTATTCAAATGGGATATATGGACAGGGACAGAGCTGACATTTAACCTATCCCCTATAGCTTCCTCGAGTCCACAATATATCTCACATGTCTCCAAAACTTACGTTTGGAAGACAGTGCTTCATCGAGTAGAATACCTCAGAGACAACTGCTCTGGGTGCTAGTGAGATCTGCTCCTACAAAAAGACCTAAATTACAAAGCCAAACCAGAAGAAGGATGGTGTCAAACAAACAGACGCCTCCTATGTTTACCACCTGCACTCTTAAACGCCTCTCTACCAAACACTATGGATAAACAAGAAAGCAACGTCTTTGAGGAAGCTGCGTATGACAAACCTATTCAAGATAACTTACAAAATCAGTTTTCTCTGACAGTGTTCGTCAAAACCTCCGTTTACTCGTTGGGAGAAGTTGGCGCCGTTTAGGTTCGATTTACTGGTTTACGAACACAGTTAATCTAATACAATCAACCCTCTGGTAGGATATACAGGTACAGTAAACAAAGATATTATAAGTCACAAATGTTAGTTGACTTTATATAGAGTAACTAACTGACGAAGTAAATTAGCTGGTCTTTATTTGGATATATCATAAACTCCGGATTCAATAAACGAATTCTTTTATAACGTCAAGATTCTATGACATATAAAGTATCTCTTTTTATCAAGGATCAGTGTAACAATAAAGAGCATTGTTATCACTCCACACAACGTTATCTAAGATCAATGTTACTATATACTATATATATATATATATATATATATATATATATATATATATATATATATATATATATATATATATATGACCAACCTAGGAAAAAAAAAAGGTAGCTACCATTAAGAACTCTTCACTCGTAACGCCGCTTATTAACAAGCTAATTACCGTTCGCAATCCAATTACTAATTTGTTAAAAGCATTAGAACGTATCATATCAGACGCAGCCAAGTCCATGCACAGACACGAGGGGAGATTTCGGGCTAAAATAGTGAAGTTTGTTTCCATTTGAATCTGGGAACGTTGCCGTTTATTCCCGCCAGAATTAACGTTTATTTTTGGCGCGCAATCTCCCGCCGACCACGGTGGGAAGGTAAACAAAGATTGTTTTTCTCCGAGATTCGCGAGCGCCCCTGAGTGTGTCATGCAGCCGAGCGCTTCATGACACCGCACTGGCTATGAATGTATCTTGATGGAGACGAGTGCATGTGTCGGTGGTGAGAGAGGGGAGGGAGAGGGTGGTGGTGTCCTTTTGCCACGGCGCCATGACTTCCTCATGATAACGGTCATCAATACAGCTGGTGACGTCGCAGAGTTGAGATGCTTCCGTCAGCTCCGTCGTAATTCTGTGTCTTGAGCACGACAACGCGGGTGAGTGAGTCGCCGTGCTGAGTGTGTTATAACGAAGCGGACGATCGAAAAAAATAAAAAGTTCAGAAAAATTCCAGTCTAATCATCTTGTGAATACGAGCGATAATGTTTAGCCTCAAGCGATGCTTCTGTCTCCGGTACCGTCTGTCGTGAGTATGAGCGAATCATGTTGCTGAATCTCACTGAATCATACTCATCATGAATCATACTCATCATGAATCATACTCATCATGAATCATACTCATCTACTAAATCACAGTGCTGAGTGTGTCAAGAGGCTGCTTGCTTGTCGCAATAATGAGTGCGTCACAGTCGTCACTCTTATGAAGACGAGTGCGTCACGAGGCTGAGTGCGTCTTGATACACTCAAGTTGTGTTAAACAAGCCCTCAGTGTGCTATTGTGATGATGGTATACCATTAGCGTTGATTCACGACACTGAGCGTGGTATGGCAGCAAGTGCCTCACTGTGTTGCTGCTTCGTTCCCCTGTGTGTGTCTCAGTTCTGTTCGAAAATGAATGGAAAAAAAAAAATAAAGAGGTTTTCAAGACCCTGAATGAGTGAACGTACTGAACGTAGCCCAATTCATGAGTGAAGAGAGAATAATCAATTGAAAAATAATAAAGGAAATTAAACAAAGGCTTTCTACATTATTTCGGGTGAAGCAGGTAAATGTGTAAATGATAAATAATTCATGACCTGAACAAATGTCTTAACTGAACATAAGAAACAAAAACAAAGCAACGTTTGACAAAGAATCAAGAGACATTTCGTAACCACTTGCCTTCCTTTTCCCCACTTTATGTGTGGATTTATCGACTTTTTCCTGGTATAACAAAGGCTTTTACAATCACAGAGAAACGGACAAATTCAGTGATGGGAGACACAAAGAAAACGACTTTTTTTTTTCCCCCCACAAAAATACGAGGCTAAAGCCGTCTCCGTGTCTGTTTAATTCCACACGTGACAGTCTCTTATATACAGTCTCCTATATGTCTTTTAGGAGTTTAGAATGTGTATGGCTATCATTTCCAACTATGTAACTGACTGCTAGTTCAACGAATTGTTTATCGTTCGCATTCTACAGCTTTAACGAGGCACGACATCGAAATACAAGTCTCGATGAAGGACCAGAGGTTGCCTTATTTAACCACGGCAGTGTCTGGAAAATGACGACTTGCTTGGGAAAATAACCACGACGTGTTCTCTTCATTCATCGCCCACTCTCGTCACTGAAGTTCACCAGTGTATGTATAGCGCCAGGAACCCACTTTAAGAAACGGCCTCGTTCGCTCACATCCTCTGTCTAGCTGTCATGTATAATACACGGACACCAGAGCAACCTATGCACAACCAGGCTCCACCGACCTTTCCGTGATTTCCCATCGCCGCTTTACACGCTCTGGTTCTGGTTCATAGCAGGTCATCCCCCCAGTATATCATCAAATCGCTCCAATTTGCTCTATTGTTTGCACGCCACACACCTTCCTGTGTGGACTCGACCACTCACTGCATCTTCCGCTCCATCCTTCCACCTCCACCTCATGTTTCCTTCATTTTCTTGTTCCTTCCACTTTGGAAATGCATTCCCTTGTGATCATCATCTCACTCATCTTCTCCTTACGTCCAAACCACTTCAGTTCTCTGATACATACTCCTCTCACTATCACATCTCTCTCTTGCCCTATCATTTCTTGTTCGATCGCCCCTCCTCACACTACTTATGATTAGTAATAATATACCCATATTTTCACACATTCATACTTCTTTAAACCTTAATTTCCTTACGGATAGGATCAATATCAAATCTATCACGTCTGTAAATCCGATCATGGATACACATCTTCTGAAATCCACTATTTTCTTAATCTCATACTTCCCGTCACCCACATCTTCCTAATGCTATTATCTCCTTCCTAATGCTATCATCTCTATTCCCCTTTTAAAGAGTCTTATCTCCCCCTACAGTAGAACCGTATTAACCGAGAGCAACTTAGTTTTCACTCAGTATTTAGTATACTCCATCATACACCACCTTAAACGTATAGTTTTATAATGATATGTCCTCGCGAACCAGTTATATCTATCAGGCTCACCTAAGACTAACTTATCAGTCGAAACCAACTATAAACTAAGTTCACGTCACCGTAAATCCATATCAATCTAAACCTATATATTTTCTAGCATCAATATCATCCAAGATCCCATAAAAAACACTAAAGCAAAATATCCTTGTACCTCGATCACCTTAATTTTACCTTTGATCTGCAATATAACAAAAGATCATTTCGTCAACAAATCAATTTCACTTTCAGCTCCTCCAGAATCTTTCAATGACGCAAATGAAGAACATGACGTGTATTCTGCATTTTACCAAAAGGACTTCAGGTTTTTCGGAGAGAGAGAGAGAGAGAGAGAGAGAGAGAGAGAGAGAGAGAGAGAGAGAGAGAGAGAGAGAGAGAGAGAGGGGGCAGCTCATTACGTCACAGCGCACACATATACCATTATCCTCATTTAATTAGAGGCTGACTCATCCGATGCAACATCAGGGCGTCGTGATCGGCGTGATGAAGGGAGGCGCATGTGAGGAGGGATGATGAGGGGTGAAGAGGGTGATGGGGCGTGGGGTTACGATGGGAGTGAGGTATGGTGATGGGAGAGTGAAGTCCTGTTGGGAGTGAAATTCAGTGATTTACATGATGGGGGAATGGATCGGGGAATAGGTCAGTGTAGTGGGGTATGGGATGGTGGGTGTGGAGAAGGGATTTGGATAAAAACGACTATGAAAATTGATGATAGGAATGAAGGATTGTGAGGTTATGAGAGAAAGGATGGTGAGGGAGGGGGAGGTGATGATGAGGAGAAGCAAGATGGCACAGCGTCTGCAGGTACGTGAGTGATAACAACAGGAGTGTGGATGGTGATAGGAGCTTGCCTTCAGTGAAATGTGGCTGTGTTGGCACGGAGAGTTAGTGATGGGGATGAAGATGAGATTACGATTTGGTGAATTACGGGGATGGAGAGTTAGTGGAGTGATGAGTGTTGATAGGCAGTGATGGGAAACGACAATGTTGAGGGTACCCAAACATTCATTCACTCGACTTCGGGTGGTAATGGGAGACAGAGTGAAAGAGGAACAGTTAGGTGTAGCAAGGGAAGCAATTTGAGGGACAAATGAAGAGAGGACACTGAGGGGAAGTAGAGAGAGCGAAGGGAGGTGTCGGAACAGCTGGAGGGTCCGGAAGTGGGGTGCAGCTGAGGCAGAACTGCTGAGGGAATTGGGTGATGGGGAGAGAGACAGGGAGAAAGAGAGAAAAAAGACACTGTGAAAGCGAGGAAAGAAAGAAAGGGTGGGGGATGGATTGAGGCAGGCGGAATGTTCACTAAAGAACGAAAGAAGGGGTAGGTGTGGAGGATCCGGAGGAAAACAAATAAATACAAAAATGAAAAACCATGAAAGGATTAGATACACACAAGCAGGAGGGTTTAAACCAACGTCCATCTTGACCAGGGCCTGTCATCTACGGGTCTACAACCCTCCAGTGACCCCACATCTCCTCCTGTGATTTTCCTCTTGAATTACAAGGGTGTGGGCCATTTTATGCCTCTCATGGACCTCATCTGTCAGGCAATAATAAGCTGGTGGTACCTGTGTGTCTACCCATCTCAAGCTAGTATCAACCATCTGTCTACCCATGAAGGAATGTGGCTGATGTAAGGCTAACCCGTTGCGCTCGCCGCATGTCTCGGTCGATTCGGGGATGATCTGGCACAGTCCTCAATCATGTGTCAAAGTTTCCTCTGAAGGTTTCAGTGCCCACAACACTTCCGTTTCTGGTATCCCTAGGTAAACCAGAAACGAATCTCTCCCTTGCACCGCTACTTTTTGATACATTCTCAAGGAAATCTTTCAGGTTCAATTACTCTGTTCCCTCCAGTAGGTGAGGCACTAGCTGTAACCTATTTTCTTACAACACCTTATCTGTTGCCGAGCGTCAATCATCATATATCGTTCACTTCTTCCTGTACAGATCGCGGTGTGCCATACTCTCAGTTTAACACAGAAAGTGTTCCTGTAACCTCTCCAGCTTACTGGTACATTAGATAGTGTTTCTGTAACTTCTCCAGCTTACTGTATTCAGCTTGCTCCAGTGGAGGACCATAAGACGAAGCGGTACTGAATTTTCTTTCTTTACATACACACTGAACAATATCATCATCAACTCTCTGGCTCCATACAATGATCGTTTCAACATGAAAGTTTTCACTCCTGCTCATTACATGGCTCTATGCTACGATCTCAAGCTCATGAAGTTCCTTGCACTTGTAGCTTCTCAGTTCATCACAACTCGAAGTTCATAGACGCTTATTCAATATTCAGTACTATTCATATTCAGTACATTCCCTTGCAGTGGCCTCGTATGGTGTTACCATCAAACTGATAGGTCTTTCACGACCTTAACTCGTGTTCAGAAACATCCCAGCCTCTCTTCTGTGGCCATCTATAAGTAATGGCAAAATCCCTTTGAGTTTCTTACTATCTTCCTTTGATCCCAAGTCCGATACAGTTATCATGCGCAGTACCGAAGCTAACACTGTTCCTTGTGGTTTCCTAAACAGAACACCTTCATCAGATGTAGTTCCGATTACAACCGTTTTTCATTTTCTCTTTGCCAGTAAAGTCTTTGACCACCTGCCTGGCTTACCTCTTTTAAGGTTCGTTTCGTTACTTGTTCGGACGAAATTCTGTGGTCTTCTGTACCAGACGTCTTGGCGGAGTCAAGATAAACAGTATCAGTTCACCTGCCTCTCATCAGAGTTTCCTTAAATATCATTGCAGTGACGTGATGACTGAGTCCTGTGTATCTTTAACTGACAAAAATCTGCGCTGGCCTTTGTCTGCATAGGTGTTGCTGATTAAGTGTCCCAATTTGTGATTATTTTTTTTTGATCTCTTTCAATCTATGTTTTTATATCTTGTTTTGAGATCACCGGGTCTACATCACTTCGGGAAAAAGCTTAGATCCTTTTTTTGGTGATACGTGGGCCATTCATCAGTGAACGTCTGCGATGATGTTTTCATCCGGGACTCGTCCCATGAGTAATATCGTCGGTTTTGTTATGGTCAGATCTGTCTCATTATGGGAAACGTTGGAATTCCACCCAGTCCTGAGGAGAGAGAGAGAGAGAGAGAGAGAGAGAGAGAGAGAGAGAGAGAGAGAGAGAGAGAGAGAGAGAGAGAGAGAGAGAGAGAGAGAGAGAGAGAGAGAGCGAGAGAGAGAGAGAAACTGAATTTTCTTTAATCCGGTCAAGTGTATGAGTTAGCAAGATACCAAGACAAGGCTGCTCCTCTCTCCTTTACTGTCCTGTCTTCATCTATGTACATTAGGAGTGTCAGATACTAGTACTGTCTTCCAGCAGATAACCTTCGTCATAGACCATCGGGGTCTTCTGCTTATTTCTGGCTTTCCCATGTACAGTCCTCCAGACGGGTAACTCCGTCACACACCATCGCGTCTTTTGCTAACTAGGTTTCCCCACATAGTGTATAATTCTCCCCATGTAACTGGATATGTTTAGCCCAGCATCCAACACCAGGCTGCCTGGACACTTGCTAAATCTTTAGCCCAGCACTCACCGTCGGGTACCAGTACGAGACGATCACCCGGGTATTATGTAACCCAGCAACTACCGTTACTTGCCTGTATACGGGAGGTACAAAAGAGGACACCAACACTTGGAAAATGTTCAGCCCCAGCGCCTACTTCCCGCTGCCTGTATGCTGGAGATTCCAAGACGAGAGTACCACTTGGGGAATGTTTAACCCAGCGCCCGCTGTCAGCTGCCTGTATAAAGAAGACAATGGTCTCCGTGTGTCAGGGGGAGGAGGGGGGGGTGGGGAGGCAAGCGGGTGCATCGCTGGCTTGAAGGACCCGCCTGACGAAGTGGCGTCGCTTCCCTTCTACCCTCGTGGCGAAGCGGTTCTGTTTTTATCATATTGCGACAACCATCATCTAAAGGATCATAAAATACTTTTGAAAATTTTCATGAATATTGCTTGTAAAGGTCTAACAACCCGGGGCACTTGAGGATTCTCGACCCTGCGACGGGGCAGCGGAAGGGTCGGAACGCCCCGAGTCGCAGGGGCCAGATGCGACCTTGTCTCAGCTTCCCGTCGTGTTCAACTGTGCATATCTCTGGCGACACGAAAGCCTTGAATTTTAATATATTAACCCAGAGCACTTAGGACGAGCTGGGCTGGGATGATACGCCTCATAAAATACCAACTGATTTAGAAAAGGATCGGTAACAGCTTCCGGTGTGTGGCGTGAGGGCTTTGTGGTGGCGCTCCCTGAAGACGGGAGAGAGGGAGGTGGGGGAAGGGGAAAAGAGGAGCAGAAAGTGGGGAGGGAGAAGGGAGACGGGGGTAAGAGCGGGGAGAGGGGAGGAAAGTTTTCTCAAGACGACGGAGGGGTGGAAGAGTGGCGGGGAAGGTTGATGAGGGAGGGAGTGAAAGATGCAGCGGCGGCTTCAGGACGAGGTGGGGCGCTGAGCGCTGGTAGCGGAGGGTGAGGCAGACGATAGCGGGGTGGACAAGATGAAGTGGAACACAGAGGGAGAGTGAGGGATGTGGCGGAACGCATGGCACAACAGCTGAGAACAAGGTGGAATGGCTGACGGTATATGTTTTTTCAAGCTTATGGCAGATTACTCATATACATTATATACACATAAATATATCCTCACTTAGCACCTTGTTCTGTTCCTTCTCAAGAAAGGTGATATTACAAAAAGAGAGGATTACGAGCCCCTTCGCTCCCGCCCCTCTTAATAACCTTTTACGGCACCCGGGAAATATGTGGGGAGTATTCTTCGTCCTCTGATATATATATATATATATATATATATATATATATATATATATATATATATATATATATATACGCACGTTTAAGAAAATCTTCCAAAATAATCTCTTTAGAGACAAATATACTCGATCGTGCGTCTTATTTTTGCCTTCGTAGACTAAATCACGAGTGATGTAAAGGCCATATACGTTTCCTTAACTTCCCTGCCTGCATAAAGACATCTATGGAATCAAGATTCACTTTATATTCATATGTTCCACCGCTTAAGCACATTTTAAAACGAGTGTCTCGTAATTCAGAGGTCCTTTCTAGACTCGCCTCGCTCCCGACACAAACAGAGAATTAAAGAGTTTGATCCCCGCTTCTGGCCCTAACGATCCGTAAATGCTCACAAATTCCTGGTAATAGACATGCCCGCCTAAAAATGCTAATCGCGATTCTCTTATTATGCAAATCGCGTTCCCAGCATATATTCAAACATACCCAACAAAGTATCGACTGGAGAGGCACGCCCGAACGTATTTCTGGGGAGGAGGTCGGAGGTATACTACCTCCTCCTCCTCCGCCTCCTCCTCCAACCGTACCTACGCCTCCGAAGGATACGAGTTCGAGACAACCGCAAGGAAGAGTCCTTCGCTCTTTGTTACGGCAGGGAAGACTTATATCTCCCCACCAGCAGGGACCTCACGCCTCCCCCGACCGGACTTATCTACGGAGTGCGCAGGGAGGAGCATCACATGTGGAGTCAGATATATGCAGATGCGACCGCGGTGACTTCCTCTCCCTGCCAAGCCAGCAAAACGGAGCCATCAGCTTCTTCACAGTTATTGGAGAGCGGACGATTACAGCTCTAAGAATGAGGGGTTCAAGGAGGGCTAGGATGGGGCGTTTGGGGGAGGGGGGGGGGACAGCGGAAAGGGGAGAGGGATGAGAAGGGAGGATGGGGGGATAGGGGAAGGGGCGGCGCTACTGAGAGATGATGGGGAGGGAGGGGATGGGAAGTGTGGTTGGAGGAGGGGGAGAGGTAAGGCGAAGGAAAGAGGGAATCCTCGGGGCGGAAGACCTTGGCTAATGAAACGAGTGTCCATTGCCGCCAGCAGGAAATTGTCGGTCCCTGATGGTGGCCACTACTCAAGGAGGTACTTAGGAGTCGAGGAGTAGGGTGCAGGGGGGAGCGAGAGGAGGG
This sequence comes from Panulirus ornatus, assembly GCF_036320965.1. Taxonomy (NCBI): domain Eukaryota; kingdom Metazoa; phylum Arthropoda; class Malacostraca; order Decapoda; family Palinuridae; genus Panulirus; species Panulirus ornatus. The sequence continues at coordinate 14,625,338 of NC_092291.1, forward strand.
AGGGGGAGGATGGAAGAGGAGGAGTGTGGTGGTGGTGGTGGTGGTAATGGTTGTAGGGGGGTCATGTTGGTAGTGGTGGCACAGTACGTGTGGGTGAACCAGATAACGAAAAGACCTGATGGTATACGACGTTGTTATCTGCTGGAGGATTGTGCATGAAGCCAGACAACAGAAGTGTTGATGGTCCATGACATATATGTATCTGCTGAAGGACATTAATGGTATCCTAAATTCCTAACTGGAGACAGGGTCGTAAAGTAAATGTGTATGGCATAGGGGTGATAATGGTGATGGTTGGTGTAAAGTTAATGGTCGCGGTGCACTAATGGCAGCGCCACATGTCTGTGGTCGTAGTAGCATGAACGAGGAATGGATGGGGTCGTGATGATGCTGGTCGTGCTAGTGACGAGCTACTGGTTGCAGCTGTGGCTGGTAACGTGACGATGATGACAATGGTAGGACGTGTTCACACGATGCAAACCAGTGTTGCCCTACGAGCGCGAAGACACGACAGGTACCGTGTGAGTGGGTGGCTCAGCCGATGATGGTAGGATAGGTGTGTATGGTATGTCGATCAGTCTGGTCTTGGTGGAAGAGGTTGCATGATCTAGCTGCCTGTGCACACCTCTGTACATGTGTTTGTGTGTGTGTGTGTGTGTGTGTGTGTGTGTGTGTGTGTGTGTGTGTGTGTGTGTGTGTGTAATTACGGGTCTAGAGTCTTACACTCAAGCTGCACCGTCTCTTAACTCTGTATAAGTACGATGTCTAACTAAACAAACACATAGACACACTCCCCAAGCCCACGAAAGATATCCATATCTCGACCATAAACACTGACGTATCGCCCTACACATCCTCCTTTTTTTTTTTTTTTTTCTAGGTAGCCATTTGAAGCCACTGTAGCACTTGCCCTCTTTTAACGAACCATTTGGAATTTCTGGTGCCTCGGGTCGCAGGAACTGGGGAAATAAGGCGATGGGTCCGGTGCTGGGAGGCATGCCGTAAACACCACTTACTCGTCTTGTGGCTGCCTCACGGCGAAATAAGACAGAACCCGGAGGTCCTTCGAAAGGGCGCCTTCCCCCTTGGTAGGGATCCTTCGCCGGAGTTTCATCCTCGGGGTTAGTTCGAGGCTCCGAAACCATCAGATGGAACCAGGAACTTTGGGAATCAGACTCGCATGGGAAAGCCTGTGTAAGACTGTTCACTGGGATGTTAACAGTCACTCGCTCTCGCATGGACAGTGAGAAAGACGGACATAAAACGGGACGGCCCCCAAACTTTTTCGGTCTATGCATAGAAAGGGGAGAGCTGAACCGAGGTTCTCACTCCAGCATGGTTTATGAATGGGGAAGGAGCTCGAGAGAGAGAGAGAGAGAGAGAGAGAGAGAGAGAGAGAGAGAGAGAGAGAGAGAGAGAGAGAGAGAGAGAGAGAGAGAGACTCTCCCAAGTGGACAGTGAGAAAGACCGAGGCAACTGCAAGAGGCATTCTACGTCGTCCACGAGAAAAACAGGACAATGAGAAAGACAGAGGCAGCTGAGGAGAGAGAGAGAGAGAGAGAGAGAGAGAGAGAGAGAGAGAGAGAGAGAGAGAGAGAGAGAGAGAGAGAGAGAGAGAGAGAGAGCCCCTCTCCACCATGGTCCGTGGGAAACAAATGTGTCAGGTTTCCGTAAGTTGTGAATACACTATCGTTTTACTCACCACAGTCTGTTTCCGTGGGGCCACACTTGGGCTCGGTAAGGACGAGTCTCCCTGCCTCCAGCTCCGGGAGGATGGACCATCGCTACCCTAATGAGGATCTGCTTTTACCCGCCATTTGCCAGGGAGCAGACATCCCGTGCGTTCAGCCTATGGTAGGCTGGGCAGGTGGCCTCCACTGTTACACAGGCCACCGAGTCCGTCCAAGGGAGGGATAAGTTTACCCCCCCAAGTACACCAGGATACACCGAGGATTACCTGTCTGGTGAGTGTACAGAAGGTATGGCGGGTTTCCAGAAGGTATGGTGAGTTTACAGAAGGGGTGATCACACTTCAGTGAAGTCCCACGACTTGACTAGTAACAAGGGTAAAAAGACACGACCGCTGAAGTCTGCCTAGAGAGAGAGAGAGAGAGAGAGAGAGAGAGAGAGAGAGAGAGAGAGAGAGAGAGAGAGAGAGAGAGAGAGAGAGAGAGAGAGCGTCATCTGGAGGGAGGAAAAACAAAAGCGGGCTGGGTTGCGTTCCCCAAGAGACCGTCGACTGTCACTTGTTTGTCAACCGGTGACGTACATTTTCTCCCCTCCTCCTCCACCAAGTCGATGACTGGGAGTGAGGCGAGCTGCCTCTCCTATTATACTCTCTCAATGAAGAGTAGACAGACAGGTGAAGTGTTCTGTCTTTAGTATTTATCATCTTGATTCATCATCATCATTCCAAAGGGACTTGGAAAAGAAGAAAATCTTACGAGGAATATCTAAGCCTGTTTTTTTTTTATGTTTGATTTATCTGAATACAATGATCAATAGGGATTCTGAACCCTTTATACGTTAGTCTTTCTTTATCTTTATGGAATACAAATGTCGTTTATTCTGTTCTTTACCTGCATGATTTATCATTTACCATTTATCGCATTTTGGGCAATATGTGTATGTGATTCTCCGACTGCATCCATGTCTTTGAACTGCACAGGAATACATATACACAGTATCTAATGCATGACTGATATGCCACTTAGAAAAGATAATAATGAATTTGAATTGAGTTAACCAGCTGTATTTATGATACACTTTGAATCGTTTAAATTGTCAGATCTACCGGAAAATATAACCTATGATGGACAGTTATATATATATATATATATATATATATATATATATATATATATATATATATATATATATATATATATATATATATATATATATATATGCCCCAAGAGTCCTTCCATCTTCATGGGGCTTCCACAGCGCTCAGGAAGCCAGCCACGTCCAGCGGGCGGGATCATAAGTCATAAAGCATAGCAATGCCTGTATTTGCGCCTCGGTACAGAGTTCGCATGGCAACTTACAGGCAAGCGTTCGATGCCAACGTCGTGGTATAGATGCATGGTGGGCGTGAAGGGTCTTGTGCTGTGATGAAACGGTCTTTCTCGTGTTGTGAGAATGGGCGTTGTCCCGAGCGTAAGAAAGGAGAGAGTGTGACTCGTGTATGTCTGGGAAGTGGAGTTTCTCATGGACGTGTTTTGTTCGAGGTGGTGTTTAAGAGTGATCTATAAGGTCGGTTGGTTAAAGAAAGAGTTAGAAGGGCGGTTGTTTTATGTCCGTCTGGTTATTCCCTGTGTGTATGTGATTGGTTGAGTGTTTGTATGGGGGTTGGGGAGGCTATGTAGGTATAAGGCTGCTCAAACCCTCGCTTGTCTGAGAATACAAGAAAAACAACGAAAGCTGAAAATGCTCCTCCCCACAATGAAAAAGTCGGCAGAGTGAAAACTTACCTCATGCAATCATTAATCATACGACCCCACAATCATTAACCACAACCAGCAAAAGATTCAACCAACCAATCACGGCTTACCACAGCCGACCACATAATACCCCAACCAATCACTGCTGCCCACAAACAGTCTTAGAATACACCAATGAATCAATCCTCACCACAGACGACCACAGAATGTACCACAGACAACAACAGAATGAATGTCACTACTAACAAAAAACAATCAACCACTATAAACCTACACCACCAGAGAGGCTTGGATCCCCCCATAAACCTCGGATCCTCCTAATCAAAAGCATTTGATTCGGCTCAGCTGCCTCAACCCTCCGTCCCGGTGACAAGTGAATAACGAGCCCCACTCCGGTTCCATTACTTCCCTCCTAAAACTACCGCTATCTCCGCCTCCTCCTCTGCCATCTCACCGCTAATTGGTAGTTAAGAGCTGACGCCTCGACGACCCCCAAGGGCCAACCGAGCCACACCTCTCAAACAGCTTGATTGCTCAGAGGGAAAACTGGAATTGTTTTATGAAGAGTTTACTGACCAGAGGTTCATACTAGGCGCACGCGAGTTGAGGGAACTAGAACCTAATCCCTTAGGATATTAAGTCCTGATTTGTGCCCTCGGGTGAACTAGTCCCTGCTCTTTTTTTCAGTAAGTATTCTTACCCAATGTGGGCTTTTTTCAATGAGTATTCTTACCCAGTGTGGGATAATGTCTGGTACGGAATACCTCCCCACCAGACGGACATCCGGTGCGAATGCAGAGAAGAGCTCGGTCGAGGTATAGGTGATAAATATTCACACAGCACGTACCATTTCGCCCCCCCCCCCCCCCCAGGACCCAAAACAAAAGAAAATGGGGAACAATAGAATTTAGTGATGGGCTCGCGCGTCGCAACGATTCCGTTTGGGTTTCGACAGTCAATTCCCGCATATTGGCATTTTCACCGAGCTTGCCTCCCCCTCAATCTCGCTAATGCTTTCCATCCAACAGCCAGAGTGGAGAGCAGCGGCAGCAGCAGGAGGGAGGGAGGGAGGGAGATGGAAGAGGAAGAGGAGAAAGGAAGTGAGAGGGAGAGGGGTGCGCGGGAACTGGGGAGAAGAGTGGACTTGGGTAGCTGAGAGAGAGAGAGAGAGAGAGAGAGAGAGAGAGAGAGAGAGAGAGAGAGAGAGAGAGAGAGAGAGAAGGGGGGGGGGGCTAAGGAGACTGGGGGAGAAGAGGGGACTGGTGTGGGTGGTAGAAAAGAAGGGACACTTTAGCAGGTATGATATATATATATATATATATATATATATATATATATATATATATATATATATATATATATATATATATATATATATATATTATCCCTGGGGATAGGGGATTAAGAATACTTCTCACGTATTCCCTGAGTGTCGTAGAAGGCGACTAAAAGGGGAGGGAGCGGGAGGCTGGAAATCCTCCCCTCTCGTTTTTTTTTTTTAATTTTCCAAAAGAAGGAACAGAGGGGGGCCAGGTGAGGATATTCCACAAAGGCCCAGTCCTCTGTTCTTAAACGCTACCTCGCTAACGCGGGAAATGGCGAATAGTTTAAAAGAAAAAGAAAGAAGATATATATATATATATATATATATATATATATATATATATATATGATACCAATAAAAATAAAGTAAATAATATGGAAACAAATGATTGAAAAACGATAGTTTACGGTGAAAATATCATTATTAAGGCATCAGTCAAAGATGAATGTGTACAGTATATGTTCGCGTACCGTACATGTGTATACATATGTATAATCATATTTCTGGATGTGATGAATATGAAGGCCTAATTGGTCGTTAAACCTGTGATCGTGACGTATAAGCTGAGTGTACATACGTGAAAAAAGAAAGATTTGTACGAAATTACAAATTCAAACGAACAATAAAGAAACAAAATGAGTGTGCACCAACTGGAATACAGGGAAATACTGCAATTCTGACGATCAAGAAATTATGGATAAAAAAAAGGGGAAAATCAATCAACGAAAAAGATTCATAAACACGATAACTTCGATGATAATCATTTACATTCAAGTACGAGAATGAACAACATGTTCCTCGCACATACGTCATAGTAAGTCAATTCTTGACTACCGTGGATGAATAAGATAACTTTATTCTCTTGGGAATGAGAGAGAAAGAACAGACAACAAACATCTGGGACAAGGAAGGGAACTCGACATGCACTTTCAACTGGTCAGTAACCTCTTCTTTATGTCGAACCCACACGAGCAGTGCTGGCACACACACACACACACACACACACACACACACACAAACACACACTTGACAACACGTAACTCACGCATGACTCGTTGTTCTTAAGAGAAGAAGGGGGTTTTCTTGCGGTGAGCGGGAAGCTTTGGCTCTACCTAATGGCAAAATCTCGTCGTAGGTAGTTAGGTAGTTAGGTTATCACACAGTCTTCAGTGGTACACCACCACAGTGCAAAGATAACAAGAGAACTGTTAGCCAACATTTAAGTATCTGCAGGTGAAATATCCCCTAACTCCCTCTCCCCCTTCCTTGTGTCACCTACTGCTCTCGCGGGCCAAAAACTTATTACAAACTCCACACACACACAAAAAAAAAAAGGTAAAGAAAATAGCTACTGATCGGTAGGTGTGTGGTGGTGGAAAAAAAAAAAAAAAGAGGACGTGACTATTCCCGTTCTGAAAATAGCTATGAATGATTCCGCTTCAGTCTGTAATTAAGAAGAGTCGATGTTTAAGAATCGTTTTTATTCTCTTTTGTTCCCTTTCCCCCGCCGAGGGGAATACTCGTATTTACGTAGCTAATATTCATTCTTATTCCTTCTTTCTCTCCCCCCCTCCACAACCTCCTCCTCACACTCGAGGATATTTGAGGGGGGGGGGGGGGAAAGAATATCTCAGGCGGGGGGGGGATGATGAGCAGCGTAGAGGGAGAGAGAGAGAAAGAGTTGGACGATCATCCAAAGTTAATATTTGAAAATTCGGAGCTTCGAAGCAGTTCAATTTCTGGCGTCGAATCCTCGTCCGAGAATAAAGATTTGTGATGAACCCGAGTTGTAATTTTATTTTTTCTTCTTCGGAATGCTCATTTGTCCGGTGATTACGAAAAAAAAAAAAAGACGTAGAGGGAGGAAAAAAAACGGGAAAAATATAGTCGCATACTAATATATTACTGTATTTACAAAATACACCTGCTAGACTATACGGGAGGTTTACTGTATATCGTAATACTCGTTGGATGGTGGCGTCCAGCAACCATCCATACAGACAGATACATAATGGGTATAATGACTGAGAAATGCAAGACAAGGATCAGTCTCTCCTGTCTCAGGTTAATGCGTTATAAAACCAATTAACAACCCCTTTGAGCATGACGGTAGTACGGCCCTCGAGTACAGCGGTACGACCCTTCGGCGTCATAACGGTTATAATGGTCAAAGACATTTCAGAGGGCCATACAGAAGTGCTCAGGCATCGTGCCGTCGTGCTCAGGGACCGTACCGTCGTGTTAAAGGATCGTACCGCCGTGCTCAGGGACCGTGCCGTCGTGCTCAAGGATCGCACCGTCGTGCAAAAGGATCGCACCGTCGTGCTCAGGGATCGTACCGTCGTGTTCAAGGATCGCACCATCGTGCACAAGGATCGCACCGTCGTGCTCAGGGATCGTACCGTCGTGTTAAAGGATCGCACCGTCGTGCTCAGGGATCGTACCGTCGTGTTCAAGGATCGCACCGTCGTGCACAAGGATCGCACCGTCGTGCTCAGGGATCGTACCGTCGTGTTAAAGGATCGTACCGCCGTGCTCAGGGATCGTACCGTCGTGCTCAAGGATCGTACCGTCGCGCTCAAGGATCGCACCGTCGTGCTCAAGGATCGTACCGTCGCGCTCAAGGGTCGCACCGTCGTGCTCATGGATCGCACCGTCGTGTTCAGGGATCGTACCGTCGTGCTCAACCAGTTAAGAAACGGGAATCTAGAGAGAATTGGATTCCTTAAAACAACTAGGAAGATCTGTACATAAACATTAGAAATTAAATCCGACTTAGGTAAAGTATATTGAGTACAATGTTTAAGAACTTGCAGCCTCTTTACACCTCTGCGAATTATTCTTCATCGTCCTTATAAGTGTGTTTGGGGGTTTTCGTGACACAGATATTACAACATAAACTGAAGTCAGTTACCAGATCATGAGAAAAATAGATATACTGGTATATTCCCCAATCCCACATTCAGATGTGTGTTGATTAGATGGCTTTATAGAACTGAATATTTCACCATACAATTATTTCTCTCACGTAACTATAAAGCAGGTGGTCTCTGTGGCGTCTCATTCCCATCGTCTTTAAGCCACAGAGCAACTTTAGCCCTTCGTATTACTTATTAATAATGTAATCCAATCTTACAAGACAACTGCACATAACGAACTGATGGTGGAATTCTGAAATGCAATCAGCGACAGGAAGGTAACCATTGATAGTAAGGCGATGACGATGGCTAATATTCCATGTCTGACATGGAATGTCTTGACAACTGTACTGTTCTTACATGGAGATTTGTCTTCAAGAGGAGGAGGCATCAGAGGTGCGGGGATGAGTGGGGTAATGATGGCACGGCTCTGTGTGTGTGTGTGTGTGTGTGTGTGTGTGTGTGTGTGTGTGTGTGTGTGTGTGTGTGGTGTTGGCGGCGGCGGCGGCACAGCTGAGGGGAGGTGCCAAACACGGCACTGGTGGTGTGAGCTGGTGTGGAAGCGGTGAGGGGAAGGGGAGAGAGGGGGGTGTTGCGGAGAGAGAAGAGAGAGAGAGAGAGAGAGAGAGAGAGAGAGAGAGAGAGAGAGAGAGAGAGAGAGAGAGAGAGAGAGAGAGAGAGAGAGAGAGAGAGCTGAGAAAATGCACAGTCTGTGCCGTTCACTCATCATAAAAAAAAGACAAAAGACAAAAGCAACACACTCGTAGAACCGACCGACTCGTTTCTATAAGTTTGCTGTAAGGGGCGTGCGGGCGTGCGTGCGGGCGTCGAGTGCCGCGCCTCGTCTTCTTCACTCCCTCCCCATCACCAGTTGCAAACCTAATTTTCTCCCAAATTCTCCACAAATCAGTCTTGCAGCCACTAGAACAACATGTGCTAATATTTTGCTCGCGGGCACGCCCACCTTCCCTCACGACTCGGCCGCGTTCCTTTCCGCTTCGTCAGCTCCGCGCCTTCCTGAGGCCCGGCCCGTATCTGCCTCCCATCCACCCCAACGACCGTATTTACTCGACCACTAGCGTATTCTACTGATGCTGACCATCCACCTTCCGTGTCATAGGCACGGCCTTTTCTATAAGAAAAAGAGGAAGAGAAACAAGTCGGAGGAGGAGGAGGAGGAGGAGAGGTGTTATTCCCGGAGTACTCTGGTGCTGAACGAAGCTGAGAGGGGCTGGGCGAGACTGGGGGAGGAGCTATCGCCTCTGTTTGCGAGCCGCGGCTTCTTCGTCAAAGTTATCCGACACTCAGGATTTCACTTTAACGGCTAAAATCTCTTTCTTGGAGCATCGAGCGGAGTGCCGGTGTCGGCAAGCGAGACAGGAGAGGGGAATAAACCTTAAAGATACCAGTGCATATGATCGTACCACCACCACCACCAGCAGGAGCAGCAGAGCAGGAGGATGGAGAGAGAGAGAGAGGGAGAGATAGAGAGTGTGGGAGGAGGAGAGGAAGAGGAGGAGGAAGAAGAGGAGGAGCCCACCCGGTCGCTCCTGACGAGGCACTGTTTCCCTGGATCAAAGTGACGGCTGGCCGTGTGCCGGTCTGCATCGTATGTGTGTTGAGTGAAGTAATACTGGAGGGAGTCAGTCACGCGTGCGGAGCGGCGCGGTGGCGGCTGCCCCCTCCCTCCCTCCCTCCCTTCCCTTCGTGTCATGTGTCCATTGCTACCTTTACTTAACGTATTTTTTTCCCTTCCACGAGTCTCTCTCTCTCTCTCTCTCTCTCTCCTCTCTCTCTCTCTCTCTCTCTCTCTCTCTCTCTCTCTCTCTCTCGTTGTTGTGTTCGCTGCAACTGTTGCCAGAGGCGAGGCTGCTTGGGAACCCTTCATTCTGAGGCAATTCCGCGTCAAAAGAGGGGTTTGCTCCACGGTTACCAATATGCCCCCCTGATTAATCTCTGCCCCGGAGCGGTGACGGAAAGATGAGCTTCGAATAGAGCTACCGACCGCAATCAGCCGCGTCCGTCACTACGGGGGAGGCAAGCCGGCCCGCCCCAGATCACGTGGGAATGACCCCTCGAGCGCCGACACGCAAGGGTCAATACGAGGGACGAGGCGGAGGTGGAGTTGCAGCCTTGTAGCCGGGACTATGCCAGCTCCCGTCTCTATTACGAAGGGCGTTCGTTGTAGGATATTTTTCAAAATCACTTTGAGCAATTTGCATACCTGATGAGAAGCCTAATATGAGTGATCATTAACTTTATCAGCGCTGAAAAATATTTAGAGTTTGAAAACACCAGGTAAAATTGTGGGATGCGCTTGGATTAACAACTTTTAAAAATACAGTTCACATTTAGGAGGTGCGAATGGGAAATGGATTGAGTTTCCCCGCGTTGGTGGGTGGGTGGGTGGGGGAGCGCCGCAAGTCATCAATACCGCGATCATCGGCGAACGTGGAACGGGTTACATATGCGAACGTAGGACCACAAACATATGAATATTCATTGGAACACGGCCCTGCCATTTTATCCCCTGTAGAAAACATAAACTGCTGTTATTCTGACGCTACATACCAAAAAAAAAAAAAAAGTATTATAAAACACACAAACATCATTTAACAACATAATAATCAATCATTTTTCAACATGATCCCTCACCTGGCCGACCCCAACCCCCTGACCCCCAGACAGACAGACACACCTTGACACCCACCCTACCCCGTGGTCAGTTCACAACACAGGCCCAGAAACGCAACACATGGGAAAAACCTGTGTGTGTTGCTTCACCAACACACAGTAGGGAGGGAGGGAGGGAGGGAGAGGGGCCTTTAATGGCATTCAGGGAGTGGAGGTCGGCACTGGAGAAACAAAGGAAGAGGTTTCCAAGCGCCTCCCACAGATGTCACTGGCACGAACCGGATGGGGAACTCTGCCCAAGTTGCGTGATTGCTTGTGATTTGCATAGTAACAGCTTCACTTTTGAGGTAAATGGATATGATGAAATATAGATAGACTGCTGGTGCTGGCCACAGTCCTAGCGCGGACGCGTTAGCTCTGGCTGGGTGGTGGTGCTTGCATCTAGAGGCGGGTAGGTGGTGACGTGTTGTTTCTAGAGGAGGGCGGTGTTAGAATATGCTTCTAGATGCTGACAGGGTATAGAGCATGAGTCTAGAAGGAGATCGGCTAGCTAAAGATGTGTTTCCTAGTTCTTCTGATCGGTAGGAAATATATTTCTAGAGGCGATCGGGATCTTAAATATGCTTCTAGGTGCCAGTAAGAAAAGGGTAGTACAATATCTAGTTGCCAGGAGGGGGTGGACCATACTTCTAGAGCTATTCTGTGGCTAGGCTGGCTTTTATTTCTGGAGGAAGCCATGTTGGCTACAGGGGTAAATTCCTGGAGGACGATTGTAAGGCTTGAGTGCATTCCTAGAGGGATGAGGTGTTCTACTGTGGTGTTGTTCACGTCTCTAGGGATCATCAGATGGCTGTGCCTTCATCTGGAGAACGTGAGCCGCATGTGTGAATTTCCAGGGAGGGGGATGTGTTTACCTCTGCGTTGTGGATTGGAGACACGATTGTGTGCATGAAAGACCGGGATATTTTCAGTGCAAAACAAGGAATTGAAGGACATCTGCCTTTCCCCGACGTGGAGATGCAGTGTTGTCGTTATGTATAAAGGTGTTGCGAAGGATATCCAGAATTGGTTATGAAATCTGTTTGCCTAAGAACCAAGTAAAAAAAAATTCGTGTACAATCAGCGTTGATGAGCTGGAGATTTTGGAAGTCTATACTGGTGTCGCCTTGCGCTGTCTTTGTTGGTCTGCTCTGGATTAATCGCAACGGTGCTTCGTATGCCCTACGTGTTCCTCAGTCCCTATTACTTTCTCCATCGATCGCATGATGAGCGATTGCTTTCTGCGGCTTTTTTCTCTATTTTTGCGAGTCAAAAAACCATGGAGTAGTGAAAGGTGTTTTTGACGGGAGAGAGAGAGAGAGAGAGAGAGAGAGAGAGAGAGAGAGAGAGAGAGAGAGAGAGAGAGAGAGAGAGTATGGAGCTTCATTCCAAGAATAATGGTTTCGCGGCTTTTATCGGTTTTTCGGTCTAGGATGGAGGCTTGTGTGTAGAGGGGAACCCTAGGCCAGAGGGGAGAGGAGGAGGGGTGAGGGGAGAAGGGATGATGGACAGGAGTCTGGGAGTTTTGTAGCAGCAGCTGGAGCGGGTCCTGAGTGAGGGCCGTCTGACGACCTAAGGTAAGAGAGGGGAGGGAACGGAGATGTGTGTGTGTGTGTGTGTGTGTGTGTGTGTGTGTGTGTGTGTGTGTGTGTGTGTGTTGTAACTTGAGACAGAGAGAGAAGGAAGGCAACACAGAATGAAGGAACTGTAATGTAGGAAGGAGAACGGGAAGGAAAACGAAGGAAGAGGAGTAATAAGTAACACATATGAGTAAAACAGGGGTGAAAGAAGAAGTGAAGGTCGTGTAAAAGGCACAGACGATTTGCAGATGGCAAGGAGGAGAGGAGAGTAAAGCTTGTGATAAGGGAGAAGGAAGTGGGTGAGAGCTAAGGAGAAAGGGAGTGGGTGAGAGGTAAGAAGAGAGAGGGTTGGGGGGAGGTGTTCAGTGGGGGGGGGGGTTAAGGAGAGAGTGGGGAGGGGAGATGAGGGATGGGGCATTGAGGTAAGCTGGTGGGGGCGGCAGGTAATCCGGTTTGCCGTGTAGAGTATCAAGCGAGGCGTGACTAGAGTTCCAGCCGACCAGTCGGCTCAATCCAGCACCTCCAGAACCCCACCACCTTCTCCCTCCACCACCGTACCCCCCCCCCCCCCCCCACCGCGCCATCTCCCAGCCTCCACCAGCTGCACCACCGCACTGACCCGGGGCGGCTCCTGTAGAGATGTGGTGGGGCGACAGATGGTTTATAGTAGTGTCGCAACCTTCCACTGGTCCTGGAACGAGGCGAAGTCCCTCCCTGACCATGTTTCGTTCCAGAGCCATTCCAAAAGCTCTCCTTGAGTGACCTTCAATCCCTAAATCACTCGAAAAGCTTCCCTTAAGGTTTAAGAGACCCTGATTCGCTTCCCTTTAAGAGCCTATGAATCCCTTAAGGAAATTCCAGCACTCACACCCAATTTCCCTCAACCGATCCAGTCTCGCTGGTCTATTTATTGTATACATCTTGCCCTCATCATTTTTCCAGCAAGGACTAAACTTCCAGACCCTTTGATATCTCTTTGCCTCCGTAACTTGGTCCAGAGCCACTCACCGTTCCTATCAGACTTCCAAACCCTCTCCAGCTGCTGCATCCAGAACCGATCACCAAGGATACCCCCTGATCGACAAGGGTTTCCCTACTGATCGACAAGTTTACCTCCTGATCGACAAAGTTACCCTAGCACCACTACGTTGCCCCATGATCGAAAAGAATACCCATCTAATCGAGAGACAAAACCCCTGATAAACGTGGACCCAGAGCTCGACACTCTCCGTAATATCTGGGGAACATTATTATCCAGACACGACACAACCTACGTGTACATTTAGAACCATCTGATGTAATATACATCCTGGCCAACACGAGCAAAAGCATGCCCCGGCCGAGGCCCCATCAGGAGGAAAGATTTAATGATCAGAACTTATCAAAATAGCATCAAAAAGGGGAATGGATTCGAGTTCCTTTGGTGTCTGCAGCCCCGTCTCTCGACAGAGGAAAGGTTTTATATATACATATGGGAAGAAGAAATGACGAGAAGAGGAGGAAGAGAACGCAAAAGCTTTGTTATACGAGGAAAAATTGGCATCAGTGTAGGGAAATCAGATATCCAGTGGCAAGTGTTAGCACAGTGTTTCCCTGATATGGTCTTCGCAGACCTCGAACCCCCTGTCGCTCACAGAGCCTCCTTGATGCAAGTGTTAGCACAGCGTTTCCCTGATATGGTCTTAAGCAGAACTCGAACCCCCTGTCTCTCACAGAGTCTCTCCTTGATCTGCCCGGTGAAATTCGCCCTCCCCAGAGAGCAAGATGACGAAGCCCTCGAAATGAGATGACGCGACCCTAAAATACGTCGACCTAAGTGCGAAATATGATTGAGGGAGGAAACGTTGGAAATATTCTTGAATTTGATGAGTTGGCTCCATAAGTTGATGGTGGTATGGCTCACCTCTGACCTATCATTGATGGTAACGCAGTTAAGAGAATATTGATAATGACTCCAAACCACCGTTGATGAGCTGCGGATCACAATGATTCGGCTTCCAAACGTGACGTTTTGCCTCCAAAATATAATGACATGACTACAAAACATAATGAGTTAACGCCAAAATATGTATAGGAACATCTTAAGAGATATCCCAAAGTATTTGTGTAACTAGATGATCAGATCTTTGTTGGAAATAAGATACAAAACAAGATGTCACTTCCTCGCTTACTTTTCTTTTTTGACGTCAACCTAGTGCTCCCCGCTTCATTTCTGTATATTTCCAGTCTTCTTTACGCTTAATTTCCGCTTCCCTTACACTTTTGACACTTAACGGTTCCACTTCACTACATCTTTGCTCCCGCGTCAGCACACGTACAATCACGTAACCAATATATAACGTAATCTTTCCCACTCACACAAGCATCAGCTCCCACTACACCTCCCGCTTCGCAGTCTGGGACGGAGATGGGGCGAATAAATGCAGTCTCACCTCCCGCTTTAGCTTTCCACTCCTTCGGTTTCTTTAGGGCGGATAACTCCCGCTTCAGCTCTCTGTCTCTAGGGCGAGTTCATCATTGAGGAGAATCATGTTAATCCCCTCTTCGTCCCCCGCTTCATCGCTCATTTCGGTGGACTTGGCGTCAAATTGTGACGGCGGTTCCCCCGCTTCACCCGGCCCGATCTGAGAGAGTCTCGAGCGTCGAGCTGATGCCCTGGGCGTCTGAATCCCGCTTGAGTTCCCGCTTCGGCCTAGCGCGGATAAAAGGCCCCGTGCGCCGGGCCGATAACCCGGCTATCAGCTGCGGTAACCGGCCGCATATGACCGGCTCCGCTAATGATATCAAGTCATACAGCACGCGTCATTACTCTGATATAATTATTGGTGATGCACGCAGATGAGACGAGGAGGAAAGGATAGGGAGGAGGAGGGAGGGAGGAGAGAGAGTAAGGAGGGAGGGAGAGAGGGAAGAGAATAGGGAGGGAGGTAATGGAAGGGAGGAGAGGAATGGAGAAGGAGGGGTTAAGAGGAAGAGGAGGAGGAGGAGAATGTGAGGGTAGGGAGGAGGAGGAGGAGGAGGGCGAGCTTCAGGGGGAGGAGGAAAAGGGAGGGGAAAGAGTTGGGGAAGGGATGAGAGAGAGAGAGAGAGAGAGAGAGAGAGAGAGAGAGAGAGAGAGAGAGAGAGAGAGAGAGAGAGAGAGATACGGGTACTGACAGATGGGAAAGTCTAAGGCTATGAGAGCACAGACTGTCAGGCCGGCAGCTGGGCAGAGCTGTGGAACAACTCTTGCTATAATCAACAGTTAGCTTTGTAACAGTTTGCTGTACGACAGTCAGCTGTCGAAGTGAAGTGTGTTGTACTTAATTACGTACTTCGAGAAATATACATAACAGAGATTGGATAGCATTCTGGACGCGTTACGAAACAGTTAAGGGACATAACGTGAACGTTCGATCCTCGTACGAGAATCCTCATCCAACCAGCGTAAAGTCTAATCCTTCTTCTTTTAGCATCAGCCGAGCTGGGGACCTTGTGGGCCTGGATCGGGAGCTGGAAACCTTGTGGGCCTGGATCGGAGAGCATCCAGCGACGTACATTAACTCTTGATTCTCACGAGGAAATCCCCATCCAACCAGCGTACACAATAAGGGCTGGATGTCAGGAGTCCCCCCAGGGAGTGTCTGGCGACTCATTACACTCTTCCGTCAATACGTGGGAATCCCCATCCAGTCAGCGCAATAACCCAGCCTCTCCCTTCTCGTAGCAGCAGGGGCAGCAGCAGGGAGAGTGGGACGCCCTGGGGTGTGCCAGCTAAACGTTAATTTGTGGCTTCGAACCCGAGATAAAGAAAATAAAGGGGGGAAAAAAAGACCCTTGTCCTCCACTTCTACAGCTGTTCTTCCGCTAATCCAGCCTCACATAAACCACCTCCCATGTTTTCTTCTTCCTCTTCTTCTTCTTTTCCCCCCTCGACTTACTCTCTGACTTCTCTAAACCCCCTAGCCGTTCATCATTACATTAGATAAGCTCTATCTCTAATGTAAAAGAGGTAATTCAGAGATAGAGAACCATCTAAATCACACATTACGTATCTCCCCCACCAGACGTAATCACAGTAAACGCTGCATCACGTCAGAGAACCACAACAACAACGTAAGAAAATGATATACAACATAACATACTAGGCTCTTTATGTCATTAGCCCCCAATAGAAAAAGCGGCTAATTAATAGGAAGTGATACAGTGATGTGAGAAAATAATGACGAACGATCAATAAAAATGGGGCAATCGTATTGACGGGAGAGGAGAGGAGGAGGAGGGGGGCGCGGCCCGAGGTAATGTGATCAAGGGTGGAGACCTTGTTATATGACAATAGGCACACTTGTCTGCCCCTCTCACAGATGGTGTCCAACCTGCAACTCTGGTCCACCCCATCCTCTCTCTCTCTCTCTCTCTCTCTCTCTCTCTCTCTCTCTCTCTCTCTCTCTGTCTATCTAGCTATCTATCTATACTCTTTTTTCTATCTGTTTGCATATCTGCTTTCTTTCGTTTTCCCTTATCGCTTTACCTGTTTCTGTCTGTGCGTGCTTCTTTCACTGTCTTCACTCGCTCTCGCTTTCTTTTCACCCATATGTTTTTCTTTCTTTCTTTCTTTCTTCCTTTGTTTTCGTATCTATAATCTTCACAAGCAAAAACCACCGAGAATAAAATGAACATGAGCGATTCGCAAATAAAAAACACTAAAGAACACTGGGGAAAACAGATTTAGTAAACAAGAAAAAGACGCGAGTATGGATAATGAAAATAACGAAATACACACATTAACACACATACCAAGTCTGACAACGTGATAAAGGAGAAAGAGAAGACATAAGGAACAAATCAAGAGAGAAACGTACTCAAACTGTACTTAAATGTGAGAGAAAGAAGATAACATATCAAACACTGAGAACTGAAGGGTGGAAATGAGATAATTGTCGATAATAATGGGCAAAAAGTGAGAAAGAAGAATAGTAAGGGTACACACAAACGAGAATAATGGAGATGAAATGCCGTACATGAGACAGAGAGAGAGAGAGAGAGAGAGAGAGAGAGAGAGAGAGAGAGAGAGAGAGAGAGAGAGAGAGAGAGAGGGGGGGGTTGACTGTCTCGCAAACGTCTTAATGTCTCCTTAGCGATCCTTCCTCCTCACATTCTGGCGTGGCTGGGAGAGTGGGAGGAGAGAGAGAGAGAGAGAGAGAGAGAGAGAGAGAGAGAGAGAGAGAGAGAGAGAGAGAGAGAGAGAGAGAGAGAGAGTAGGGGATGTCCCCTCCCAAATCCAGTAAGGTATAATGAGAGCATCATCACAGTGAGAGGTCCGTCAGCTCACGTCCTCTCACGAGGGCCAAACCATAGTAAGCCATGTCGCGGAGGGGGAGGACCGGCTATACCCACGGACAGAAGGGAGAGGAATGGCTTTACCACGAATAGATGGTAGGACGCTGGCTTTACTAAGGACAGAGGGGAGTTGGCTGGCTTTACTAAGAAATGAGGGGAGGTGGCTGGCTTTACGAAGGACAGAGGGGAGTTGGCTGGCTTTACTATGGACAGAAGCGAGTTGGCTGGCTTTACGAAGGACAGAGGGGAGTTGGCTGGCTTTACTATGGACAGAAGCGAGTTGGCTGGCTTTACTATGAAATGAGGGGAGTTGGCTGGCTCTACTAAGGACACAGGGGAGTTGGCTGGCTTTACGAAGGACACAGGGGAGTTGGCTGGCTTTAAAAAGACCTCAGGAGAGGAGGGTGCTGGCAATGCTTGGCTATGACTAGGGGAGAAAGGACTGGCTTTAACATGGACGAGGGGGAGGTGTGGCTTTACCATGGACAGGGGGAGGTCTGGAATTGGTTTTACCATGGTAACGAAGAGGATTAAGCAGGGGGGGAGGAGGTGGTCTGGCCTTATCATGAACAAGGGGTGGGGGAGGGTTGGATTCAACATGGACAAGGGGAACTCAAAAATTAATCATTCACGTAAAATTTCTATCAATTTCTTTCATGTAAGAAGGCATATACAGTACAACGAAAAAATAAATATATATATATAAAACCACCAATTCTTTTTCCTTTTTTTTTTTATCTAACAAAAACTATACTTGCTGTATTTGTTAATTGTCTCTTTAGTATTCAGGCTCTGTGAGGTTAATGAAGACACCTTTTTATGAACCATTATTTTTTTTTTCCCCAGACTATTATCATAAAAACTGTTGTCGTGAACTGGCATGATAATTCTGGGAACGAAAAAAGAAATACCGTAATATCCGTGACAAAGCTGTTGTTAACAGCTGATGGACAAAGCTGTTGTTAACAGCTGATGGACAAAGCTGTTGTTAACAGCTGATGGACAAAGCTGTTGTTAACAGCTGATGGAAAAAGCTGTTGTTAACAGCTGATGGACAAAGCTGTTGTTAACAGCTGAAGGACAAAGCTGTTGTTAACAGCTGATGGACAAAGCTGTTGTTAACAGCTGATGGACAAAGCTGTTGTTAACAGCTGATGGACAAAGCTGTTGTTAACAGCTGATGTCAAAGCTGTTGTTAACAGCTGATGGACAAAGCTACTGTTAACAGCTGATGGACAAAGCTGTTGTTAACAGCTGATGGACAAAGCTGTTGTTAACAGCTGATGGACAAAGATGATTGACACAGCATCATGCACACAGCACTGAGGTCACACCATCACGAGAGAGCCGATGTTCACAGCACTTGATCGACACAAAATACACATGCGTATATACGCATATAAACACATACGCATCCGTATGGGCACATGCACACATAAGCGTGTACATAAGCTTGAATAACCGCATGAAATGTTGTTTGTGAACTGTCGCTGAAGGAAGGTATAGTGCCCAGGGAGTGGGAGAGAGGGGGATACGTCGTGCCTATCTTTTCAGAGAGGAGACAGCGAAGTTGCACTGAACAACAGAGAAGTTCCTCTGACGGCCTTGTTCGGCAAAATAGAATGGAAAAAATAATCAGAAAGCGAAAGGATGATTAATTCCAAAACAGAAACACACACACACACACACACACAAGAGTGTAAAACTCTCTTCCCGTTACTCACAGATAGTAATCACACACACACACACACACACACACACACACACACACACACAGCAACAGTCTGTATTGATTTCCTTTGAATCAAATAAACATTGCATCGCTCGTGATTAAAGCCCCGCGTCCATTTGCATAACATAATGCTACAGCAGTTCCTCTCGCAGCAGCCGCCCCATGACAGCCGCCCATGGTGGTACAACAGCGGCCCCATGGTAGCCGCCCATGGTGGTACAGAAGCGGCCTCATGGTAGCCGCCCATGGTGGTACAGAAGAAGCACCACGGTGGCACAGTGGCAACCCTTGGTGGCAGACTGGTAGCTCAAAGTGGCACAGCTGTGACACAAGGTACACCCAAGGTGGCAGAGCGGTGGCACAGAGGCAGCCCAGGTTACAGAGAGCGGTGGCAGAGCGGCAGGCCAGGGTGGCAGAGCGGTGGCACAGCGGCCGCCATAAATCTGGTGTAATCAGGGCCCAACAAGGCGTAACCAGACTATCAGGTTCGCCCGCCGGGCCTCCCGCCTCTCCCCTTTGTTCTAGGGCCGCCTCATTAACTACCGCATTCACGCCATTTTCCTCCCTCACTCCCTCCCTCCCTCCTCTGCTCCTGCTGGAGCCACCTGCTGGAGCCACCTGCCACAGCCACATTTCTGGAATTCACCTGCTGGAGCCACTTGCCGGAGCCCAAATCCCCTAAGCATTGAAGCCCCGTTCTTAGCAGTGGATCCCTGCCCTGAGCACTGGAACCCTTACTTCAGCAGTGGAACTCTGCCCTGAACAGTGGGACCCTTACTTCAGCAGTGGAACTCTGCCCTGAACAAAGGGACCCTTACTTCAGCAGTGGAACTCTGCCCTGAACAGTGGGACCCTTACTTCAGCAGTGGATCCCTGCCCTAAGCAATGGAACCCTTACTTCAGCAGTGGAGCTCTGCCCTGCATTGTGGAACACTCGCCTAAAGGCAAAAGAATGGAAAAGGGGTGTACCTCAGAACAACCACCTGCTTTGTGAGAGGGGTTGACCGCGCAAGACATGAGTAGAAGAACGAGTAAGCGCAGTCTGTACGTACAAAACTGACCAGAGTGCGTTACAGTGGCTCAGACGTATGGAGAAGATGAGCGGAGAGAGACAGAGGATCTACGTGTTGGAAGCGAAGGGGGTAAGAAAGAGGAAGGAGGGAGGATCGAGGAGATGGAACACTGGAGTGAGGGAAGTTTGAAGGTGTCGTGGCCTGAACACTGAGAAGGGTAAGAGGTGTGCACATGATAGACTGAATTGGATCGATGTGGTATACGGGGGGATGACGTGCCGCCAAACGGATAAATGCTGAGCAACTAAAGAAAAAATATATGATAATTTTTTTCTTTTATAAATGTTCGTCATTTGCCGCATAAGCAAGGCAGCGCCCAGCACGGATGACTGAGTCTTAGTGGGTAAAAGATCTTCACTTGGTTCCCTCCTCTGTCCCTATCTTTTGGAAAGTAATACAGGAGGGGAAGATTTCTGTCCCGCCTCCCCATTCCCGCTTCCATCCCTCTTAGTCACTTACTACGACACGCAGGAGATACATCGAACAGTAATCTTTCTCCCCTATCCCCAATAATAATAATAATAATAATAATAATAATAATAATAACAAAAACAACAACAATACACAATTATGGTGCTCATGGTAATCATCATTGTTTTATCATAACGCTAAAAATAATGATATGAGAAGCTATCACTTTTATCATCAGTATCAAGAATGACAGTAATGATTAACAGGAGTTAGTAGTAGCAGTTGTAGTGGCAGTATTAGCAATAGTAATAGCAATAGTAGTCACAGTAATAGCAGAAGCAGTAGTATCAGCAGTCATGCGTAGAGCAGAATGCTAAATATGTTTCGCGATTTCACCTTTCCTAACTGTGTTGAATGAAAGACTCCATCACGCGTGGCCATGTCTACCGCTGTGGAGAGAGAGACTTCGAGCTTTCCTATTCTAAATACGTTTCGAAAATTAACATTTACGTCTCCCTAAATGCGCTTATGAATACTGATAGCTTATCTTCTGGGGTCATTATTCCATTTCGTAGATATAAATATACACAAATATATAAATCTAATCTCGTGGGCTTCTCTTGGGCGATCCCATGATTTATCCACATTTCTTTGATATTCCTTTAGTTCCTCCCTTCTTATCTTAATGTAATCATTCCTGGGGCCACTACTTCCCCTCTACTGATGCATGGCTCCTGTGTATGTTGACGTGTTTACCATATATTTTGCTGGTAGATTGTGCGCGTTTGGTTGTATTCCCGTGTGTGTTTTGCGGGTACGCATGTACGTATTTCGTGTGTGTGTGTGTGTGTGTATATATATATATATATATATATATATATATATATATATATATATATATATATATATATATATAGTCCTAAGTCATTAACCAATGAGCCCCACAAAGTAAGTACCTTCGTCCTACATGAGCACCTACGAGAACTTCACTTCCCCCCGAAAGTCAGAGGATAACATCCTTCCGAGTGAAGTTCTAGTCTTCGACGGCGAAGAACACAGAGAACTTGACAGTTCAGAAGGAGGACTCCCTCTCCCCGTCGAAGTCCTTCTCGTCTCTGACGGCCATGAACCTCGAGAACGTCGTCCGTGTAAAGTTCCGAGGAGGACCTCCCCCTCTACAAGAACGCTCGGGAATCTCACCGCCGCCGAAGAACAGACGAAGACGTACATCGTCGTAATACCACAAAACTATGACGGCGAAGTACAGACGAACACCCCCTATCTTAAGTTCGCCTCGTGGGGGAAAAAAGAAAGGAAGAAAAAGAAAGGAAGAAAAAGAAAGGAGACAAGAGAGAGGAGGAGGAAACAAGATAGTTACACTGTTAGACAAGAAGATACGTAATCATACAGAATGAGAGAGAGGAGAGAGAGAGAGAGAGAGAGAGAGAGAGAGAGAGAGAGAGAGAGAGAGAGAGAGAGAGAGAGAGAGAGAGAGAGAGAACAAAGGGCCACTTCGCCTCCCGTCACTACCCTATATGAAGACATTAAGCACATCCAACCCACCAATTCGCACTCCCGAAAAGAATGGCGGAAATGAATCCCGTCCTACGAGGAGGCGCCGCCCGCGCCCCCCTGGGGAGATATCATCCCTTAATGCCATTTTCTAGACTCTCCAGCCCCCCGGGGGGCGGCACAAGTGCATTTTATAATGAGGAATTAAATGAACAGATTGGCGAGGAGAGAGCCATATGGGCCTCCCCCAGCGCGCACATGGGACCTGCCTCACGCAAGCCTTTTGATGTCGACTTTGATTCTCATCCCGAGTCAAGTTGGGTAAAAAAAAATGTAAAAAAGAAAAAAAAAAAAGAGAGTTGGCCGGCACAGCTGAGGCGAGATGATTTACACAGGCGATTGTGGTGTAGGTGTGTGGTGGTGGGTGAGGGAGGAGAGTGGGTGTGTGTGTGTGTGTGTGCGCGTGTGTGTGTATTATGTTTGTGGTGTGCGGGGTGTGGGGAGGGTGTAACATTATGCGCTGGGTGTGGGCCGTTCTCTTTTGCCGGGCGAGGATCTCTCTCTCTCTCTCTCTCTCTCTCTCTCTCTCTCTCTCTCTCTCTCTCTCTCTCTCTGTTAGCGACCTCACGCTCGGGTTAGAGCGACGGGAGGGAGGGAGGGAGGGAGGGAAGGATGATGGCGCTGTATATAGTCAAGTCCCGGCTTTATTTCTGGTGAGGACTCTGAGGGTATAAATCTGGATAGCGCGCTGGATGTAGGTGTCGGGAGGACTGAGTGAGTAAGAGAAAGCGGCTCTTGTTTCATATATTTTCCGCTTCTCTTTGTACAGGGTTTATATATATATATATATATATATATATATATATATATATATATATATATATATATATATATATAGTTAAAACCACAGCATCTTCGGCACTCAGTCGAACTGACGAAAAAGTAGCGAGCCCGGGCAACAGAACTCTTCCGACTGGCTGAGAAGTGCGTTCAGCCTCCTCTATATATCCTTCACTACGAACTGTTGGCTGGCTGTAAAGGCCAAGAACAAGGCATGAACGTACCTGCCTGCTGAGAGAAGGTGGAAATTTTCGTACAGTAACGGCATGCGAGACCATTACCTCTCACTTTTTCTTTTTCATGACAGAATTTCATGATATCGATACTGTTCGTCAAGTCCCGCCTCCTTTGATGCCACGACTGCTGTTGCATTATGTGTTGCTTCGGAGCGGCCTTCTTCCGAGTGTGGTGTAGATCTCATTTTGGGAGGTCCAGTCTCGTAAAAAAGAATAAAACAGAAAAAAAAAAACAAGAAAAGGAGGCTACATTTCCCTACAACTGGAAGGAGTGCAACCTTAGGCTACAGGAACCTTTAGAAAGGTACTGGGTAACACCACGAATTTCACAGAGACTGATCCTGAGGTAATTATAAACACACACACACACACATATAATATATATATATATATATATATATATATATATATATATATATATATATATATATATATATATATATATAAGGCCGTTAATACAACATCTTTTCAAGTTACTCTTTTTCCCTCCCTCGTTTCTGCAATAATCTGATAAAAGAAGAAAAAGCCTGAGACAGAGAGGGAGGGAAGGAGGGAGGGGAGGAAGATGGGAGGGCTGGGAGGAGGGAGGGAGGGATGAAGAGAACGACCTGCCATGGATAATTTTTACTTACCAGCCTCAGATTTCTCACTTTTTATTGGATCTTCTTGATCCACTTACAGAGCGGAGCTGCTCCATCCCACACATGATTATACCGCTGGACTTACAACCACCCAAAAATTCTCCATGAACTTTATCCTTGTTCTCTCTCTCTCTCTCTCTCTCTCTCTCTCTCTCTCTCTCTCTCTCTCTCTCTCTCTCTCCCTAATAGTCATTATCTATTGATTTATCTATAAGTATCCATAGGATTTCTTTTTTATTGCCTGACTTTTTTTTTGACGAAATGGAGGCCCAAATCTTGGTCTCGTCTTGGACTTTAAGATTTAAATCGGGTCCTGGTGAGAAATTTCTTTTATCTCTCATACATACATAATCATTTCTCGCGTTAAGTTAGGCAACGTCTGGATCAGATGCAAGAATCTTGAAGGCGAAAAACAAAAAATTCCTCGCTTGGCTCCTTCTTCTGTTCCTTCTCTTGGAAAGTAAGCCCTGGGGTTTGTATCCCAGTAGAAATCTGGCGTGTTAAACCAGTTCTTCAGATTCCATTACACTGGTTGTCCAAAGACGTGCAATCTTAGGACGAGTGGTGGCGTCCGTAACCCACCACACTTCCGATGTCACTAGTGAACTGTGGTATCGGGGTGTCGTAGACTTTCTGAAGGCTTTCAAAATCGCAACCTTCTTTCCTCCCTCGCGTGCCCGCAGAGACTTGTAATATATGCCACAGAGGCTCGGGTACCTCAAGCTCACTTCGAGTTGGTACTCAGGCTGCGAGTAGAGTGCTAACCGGTGAACCACGAGTGGTGTCTTGTGTCTCTGGGCTCAGATGTATCGGGGAAATATTGGATCCCGATACTCTCACTTAGGAGGGTGTAGAGACACGTGGTGGCGGTGGTGGTGGTGGCCGTGGTAGTGGGGGGGAAAGAGATGGTCTGAATGCCTTTGAGTTGAAGGTGAAGGAGGTAAGGAGTCTGTTTTGCTCGTTTTCTACCGTGTACTACGATGATGATGATGATGATGATGATGATCACGATGACGATGATGATGATGATGATGATAAGCGGAGGTAAGTGAGGTGGTTGAGAGATTAAGAATCACGAAGACAACCACGAGAACACTGGGAAGAGGAAGTTGCCAGAGAGGACGTGAAGAGAGCGGGAGATGGGAGGGAGTGAGGGGAGGGAGTCGAGGAAGGAGGTGTCTGGTGGCTGGAGATGGCCTCATCCGTTTCCTGCCCTCCACCGTCTGGTACCCACCCCCCAACACCACCCCTCCATCCTCCCTACCTCTCCCGTAACACTCACACGTCCCCTCTCCCTAGCCCTTCCCTACTCTACCCTCTTCCCTTCCCCCCCTCCTCTACTTCCACCCACGAACCCCCACTCGCGCCGCATCCCCAAGCCTCCTCCTCCTCCTCCTCCTGCGTCGTCCTACACAAGGCCGGCTTCTGGAATCAGTGAACAACTGGGGGAAAAAGATAATGGTGTGTGGCGGCGTCTCCTCACACCACTGTAGTTGTGTGGTGCGCGGAGTAATCAACTGCACTTTGATTCCCGATGTATAACTGAAGATCATTTTTCTTGGGAGAATAACTCAGATACACTCTGAAGAAAAAATAAAGAATTTTTTTCATGGTTTGGCTTTGCTCATGGACGCCAATTGCCTCTGTCAGGAAGAGAAGTCTATCTGTCCATAACGAGATAAGAGCATCGTATCTGACCTTACAAACGATGAAAAACAAATATATATATATATATATATATATATATATATATATATATATATATATATATATATATATACATATATATATATATATATATACACACAGCAGGTACGTGATAGTCTCTCTCTCTCTCTCTCTCTCTCTCTCTCTCTCTCCTATCCTATCATCAGGGAGGAGCCCGTCCACACACCATCCTTACCTATTCCCCGTCCCGTATAACCCGACCCCTTCAAGCATTGGCATGGGAGAGGGCAGTACCCCTGCCATACAGCCTCGTCATTGCCTCGAGTGACACGGACTATAATCCTGCGAGAATCGTCGGGGGAAGAGATGCTCTGTAATACACCACCTCTTTCCTCCCTCTGGCTACGTGTCTTGTGGTGTGACAAGTAATGCCACTTGAGGAATCATGTTCTACTTCAGGATATCTCGCAAGTTTCGGATTGTCATCTTACTCTCTGAAAATTTTCTGTTCTTGCTATTTTACCTGCCACTCATTTTTAAGTCTTCATTCTGGTTCTATTCTTCACTTTGTCTTGGACAACAGCAAGCGTTGTGATTTAAGTTTTTGTCTTCATTACATATCTATCTCTAAATCTCTCCACTTTTCTTACCTTCAATAGTACAACATTCCTATGTCTCTAACATCTCTCTTCCTACCATCTCCCATTCTATAGTACCCTCTGGCCCTGAAATCCACCCCTCTCATTAACACCTATCTTTCCCTAGCATCTCCATCGTCCTTATACCTCCTTTCCCTAAAATCTCTATCCTTCTCCTCCTCATTCCCTTTCCCCAAGCCCCTCCCTTCTCCCTCAACATCCTCGTCTCTCTTTCCAGAAATCTTCATCCTCGACACGTGCTCCCCATAATACCCCCCTCACTCCTTTGCATCTTCCTATCCCCCCAGTCACTCTCTCTCTCCCTCCCACTATCTTTCCTCAATACCCTTCCAAGAACATCCTTCACTGTAACATTCATCTCTCTCTCTCTCTCTCTCTCTCTCTCTCTCTCTCTCTCTCTCTCTCTCTCTCTCTCTCTCTACCCGCCTGCTGCTGGCTGGCTCGAAGCCCTTGACAACCCGTCGCAACTTCCCGGCGAAGGCATCTTTCGTGGGTGTGTAAGATTTCATTAGAATGTGTCAGCCCGCCTCGCTTGGCTCTGGACGGCCCAGGGAACAAGTTGGCCGTCCCGCTGTCTCGCTCATGACGACACTAGCAGGAGGAGGAGGAGGGAGGAGGAGGAGGAGGGAAAGAGGCAGCCAGGCCGCCCAGGAGGAGGTAAGGTGTGGATGACGACGCCGGCAGGAGGGGGAAGGAGAGGCCACAGGCCGCCCAGGGCAGGCAAAATGTGGGATGCAGAAACTGAGTAAAAAAAAAGAAGTATCCTTTGGGGACTCGACAGTTTAGGGACGTCGAAGAGGAGTGGCATGAGGCTGGAAATAAGGGGATAGAAAACCGAAGATGGCATGAAGCAAGGATCCCTCAGCGTTAGGAAGGTGTAGGGTGCATTGGGACCCCCAAGGGAGGATGGTATCCACTCTCTGGCGGGTCATGGCGAAGAATTAACGAGGTACAAGGAACATCCAGTCAAAGGAATTACCTTAAAGAATGCCAGAAGAAGAAGAAG
Organism: Panulirus ornatus; assembly: GCF_036320965.1. Lineage (NCBI taxonomy): Eukaryota > Metazoa > Arthropoda > Malacostraca > Decapoda > Palinuridae > Panulirus > Panulirus ornatus. The sequence continues at coordinate 14,652,373 of NC_092291.1, forward strand.
AAACTACGTAACGTAAGAAAGAATGGAGGCTAGAGTCGTTGGAGAACATGAGTTAATAGGGTGTTCCCTGCGGTTTAGATCCCATGTCAAAGGATCTGGTGTCTGCTGAGCTAAAGATAACACAATCATTGGTTTCCCAAACATATTGGACTTGGTAGATCTATGATCGTTTTGGAATAGATGATCCGGTAGTCGCATCGGCAACCACGGCTGCAGTAGAGACGTGACTGTGACCAGCGGGGCCTCCGAGCCTGTCTGGGTCCTTGGCACTCAAGACCCTACTAAGCTTACCCCTGGCAGGTCCCCCCCTTCTGCAGGTGTCACCAACAATCACAAACACTTGTGAAACATCCCGACTGTCACACTGTCTTCCCTCATCTGCTTCTCCCTTTCTTTTTATCGTCCTGTGTCTCTAGCATTTGTTTCCCGCTTTTCATTCTCTGTTCTCCTCTTTCTTCATTTCTTTTATGACCGTATTCTCTCCCTTTCGTCAAAAGTCCTATACCCTTAACTGATGTCCGTTTTCCTCTTTGCTCTTTCTACAAGCCTTCAAAACATGTACTTTAAACATGTTAACGATTCCTCTTCCTCAGGAACAAGCCAACAGGTCTACATCAAGGGCAGACCAGTCTAGAAATCACAAAGACACAACTACAAGCCTACAACCCGTCTACAAGAGTTATACATCACAAATAGACTACAAGCCGTACTGTAATCTTCCCTGATCTTCAGATCGACGTTAAACCGTAAGGTCGTGTTGCCTTACAAGGATACCCGCGATCCTCCACTCCGTTAGCATCGACAAGTCTCGTGGGTTCGCACTAACTGGCTCTGTGTGTGGGTGGTGGTGAGATTAATGTTATAGGAGATCGTGGATGCGAAACGAGAAATGAAGGTATGTAAGCCAATCCTTGGGACTTTTACAGTCCCTCAGACTTCCGATGCCAGGGACTCTACAATCCCTGGCATTTTACTTTTGTGGGGGTATCTGTGGGATAGACACTCAGTCCCGAGTGCTTTCAAAAGCAATGGATACCATGAAATACATGACAAAGGCTCTGACTGGCTCGCTAAAGGATACGTTCGTTACATCATCTACAACTGGCTGACTAACGAACACATTTGTGGCGAGAAAGTCTGTGACGGGCTCGATAAAAAGTACATTTATAGTATGCCTCAGAATGAGTTCATTTCAGAAATCATTAGTTCATGAAAGGAACACATTTCATCACTTATCATTATAGCAGCATAAATCTTGTGATGTATCATCCCTAGTAAAATATATCCTATACCATGAACAGTTCCTCGAGAGAAAAAAAATTTGACGTGTAAGTGAACAAAATATATATTTTCAAGACGTTCTTTATAACGAGATGACGACGGAAAATGTCTCGTGGGAGGAAAACCCGAGTCTTCTTGAACGCCGACGCAGGGGTATGACCCCTGCATGCGAGGGGGAGCTTCCGGGGCAAGGAAGGTGAGGAGGGACGCTAGGTAGTGGGCAAGGGATGCAGGGAAGGGGTGAGGTGGTAGGTAGGGGAATGATGAGAGACGCAGGGCCGAGGTTTGGGGATGCAGGGAAGGGGCGAGGGAGAGGCAGGGGAAGTATGAGAGACGCAGGATAGAGGTAGAGGGATGCAGGGAAGGGGTGAGGGAGGCGAGGAAGATGTTACAGGGAGGCAGGTAAGCTCAGGTTCTCACACCCGTCGGGTGGCCGTATGAGGAGTCGTTCAAATTAGGTCAGACCAACAGCCCCCTCGCGCAATGCCGGTGTACCGTGCTGACCACTGCACCATAGTGGTCTGTGTACCGTGCCGGCCGCTGTACCACAGTGGTCTGTGTACCGTGCTGGCCACTGTACCGGGATGACTTCTGTGCCGCACTGGCCAATCACAATACACCTTGATAAAGCTACTTCAGGTTCGTATAATCTACCACGGTCTTGGCCATCCACTACAGTGTAAAGGGACGAGTTGAGTGTGGGGTCCGACAGAGAGATGGGTGAAGAGGGGGGTAAAGTAGGGTGGAATATCTGAAGTGGAGGCATTAATACAGGTGGAAGAGAGTACTTCTATGTAAGGAGGGGGTTATAATGTAGGGGATGTGGGAGGGAAATATTAAGTAAAGGTGTAACGTCGGGGTGGATAAGTGTAGGTACATAGCACGGAGTGGGTCAAAGGGACGGAGTAGGAGGCGTGCAGAGGGCGTGGGAAGCGACAGTGAGGGCGCGGGGAGAGGGTGATCCATCATTCTTCTTATTGCGGCCCCATGACATATGACAGCCCGCGCGCCTTCCACGCCCGGGGACTGGCACGGTGGGGACTGGCACAGTGGACACTGCCCCTTTTTAGCTGATTTCTTAAGTGGATGGATCATGGAGGGGAGAGGACGGCGGGGAAGAGGAGGAGGAAGAGAGAGGACGGGGGAGGGGAGAAGAGCCGGAGATATTAGATATATAAAGAGGATAAAAGTGAGAGAGAGAGAGAGAGAGAGAGAGAGAGAGAGAGAGAGAGAGAGAGAGAGAGAGAGAGAGAGAGAGAGAGAGAGAGAGAGGACCAGATGAACGATGGTCTCCAGCGTACACAACTGGTCGTCTGGCCCTCCTCCCTCACCAGACCCACATGTACATTTCCCTTCCTGGTGGGGAGCACCACACCACCCCAGGGGAATCAAGTAGGGACACGACACTCCCAGGGGCTCTAGTGGGGGAAATGATAACCCGGGGGCTTCAGCTGAGACTCCCTTGGACACCAGGATGTTGAGGTCACTCGCCATGAGGCATTGCTGGAGGTTGTTTTCCAGTGGTCGTGTGTGTGTGTGTGTGTGTGTGTGTGTGTGTGTGTGTGTGTGTGTGTGTGTGTGTGTCACCGGGAGAGAGCTTTGACCTTGTATATATATATATATATATATATATATATATATATATATATATATATATGTACAATAACTTTGTGGGTGTACACACGCACACCGGCCTATCTGGATGCCTATTTATCGACCAACACCAAGGGGAGGATGAACACCTGGGCTGGGTGTGGACCGACTGTTGCTGCGCCCAGGATTCGTACACAAGGCGGGCCCGAGAGTCACTGTACTTTACTTGTAATCTTCAGGACAGTCACTGTGGTTTACTTGTCTTCTGGAGTCATTACGGTTTACGTGTCTTCAAAAGTCAATGTGGTTTACTTTTCTTCACGAGTCAATGTGGTTTACTAGTCTTCAGGAGTCACTGTGGTTTACTTTTCTTCACGAGTCAATGTGGTTTACTAGTCTTCACGAGTCACTGTGGTTTACTAGTCTTCTTCAGGAGTCACCGTGGCTTACTTTTCTTCAGGAGAGTCACTGTGGTTCACTTGTCATCTTCAGCGGACTCCCCTTCCCCTCCAATACACCTACACTCACTATTGTTTATCTTTTTTTCCTCTGAGAGAGAGAGAGAGAGAGAGAGAGAGAGAGAGAGAGAGAGAGAGAGAGAGAGAGAGAGAGAGAGAGAGAGATTGTTTATCTTTTTTTCCTCTGAGAGAGAGAGAGAGAGAGAGAGAGAGAGAGAGAGAGAGAGAGAGAGAGAGAGAGAGAGAGAGAGAGAGAGAGAGAGAGAGAGTCCCCCTTCCCTCCTACAACCCCACACACCCCCCTTCCCCACACCCTTCCCGAACATTATGGAAATACGGGGCGTCTCCATCCCCTTTTGTCTCGGCCGCTAACATACACAGTATACACATCTGGTCGATTATACACGGTGTATGGCGGCTGTATACACACACTGCGGCCACGTACATCACTCCCTCCCTCCCTCCCTCCTCCCTCCTGCAAGATGCTTCCTTGACCAGTTATGCAAATCACAGCGACTGAAGACCCCATGGGAGTCTCTGAGCAGAAGAGCTGGAATATTAAGTGATTTGAGGTCCTCGCTATGATAATATTACCGCTTAGTCCCGCTATATACGAGCGGGGGATGCTCGATACGTTAATGGTTATCATGGTCATCGCCCAGGCTCCCCCTGGTGATATGACACGGTGGCCGTCACACTGAGAGAGAGAGAGAGAGAGAGAGAGAGAGAGAGAGAGAGAGAGAGAGAGAGAGAGAGAGAGAGAGAGAGAGACTTGTTTTCTCTTTTTTCGCTCTCTGTCCCTCTATGGACTTACATGTTGCATATACTTATTTTCCCTCTCTCTCTCTCTCTCTCTCTCTCTCTCTCTCTCTCTCTCTCTCTCTCTCTCTCTCTCGCTTTACATTCGTACTCATCTGTTCGTTCTCTTACAAGTAAATTTTGTACGTAATTCAACCCAGCAAAAAAATCAGTGGTCTCTTCCCGTTTTCTATTTGATCGTTTCGAGCATTCGTTACTAAATGTACCCTTGTCTATCCACCCGTTCAATATCCACTTCAAACCTTCGCCTTTCCTTACGTGCACCCCTCCCTTTCGTCTACCTCCCTCTCCTCCCTCCACCTCCATTCCCCCCGCTCGCCACGGCCCATCACAATACGTGAGGCAGGCCCTCAGCAGCGTGGCTCTCGGCGACCACCGTCCGGCCTCCCTACACGAGGCCACACGTTTCGTGACTCGGAGGAGGCTCCTCCCTGTGCTACGGGACAGCCCATGCCAACCAACACCCACGCCCACTCACGCCCACGCACGCCCATGGTTCCTCCCTGTCGACGACGGCGCCCTAACGTCCGCCTCCTGTAGCTCAACTCACCCATGCTCACCCACGGAGCCAGTACCTCCCACGGGCTCTCCCACAGTATCTCACCCCACGGTAGTACGCCACTCGCACCATCTCCAGGTTACCTCCATCTACTGCCTCACTCATGCCCTCCCATGCAAGCAGTTCTCTCTCCCTCAATTCCCTCACCCTCTCCCTTTACGATATCAAGTGCAATGATCACTTCAAATACCGAAATGTGATTCTACAATGCACACTGCAGATGCGTAGCTCACATGAACTGTCTGCATGTATTCCTGCCACCAAGGACTGGACCCGTGGCACACGGTTGGATCCTGCTTCCCACCGTTTCAATTGCGGACATCTGTCACTCGAGGACTGACCGTTATATCTCTTTCCTTCCTCAAACACGCTAAGATGAGGGATTTTCTATCCCCCAACTTTATCTTCCCATTCTCTTATAATTTCCTTTTATCTTTAAGAGTCTGGCCTACAAATATCTCCCGAGCCTTGGTTAATTTCTCTTTTTTCTCTCTCTCACCCGAGAAGGTCTGCAATGGGGCATGTCCTACTCCCAGCCATGTCGGTCACTATGTGAAAAAAAAAAATCTATAATTTCTAATTATATGTTAAAACACAGTTTTTGAAACACTGAACCACTCCCCCCTAAAAAAAAAAGAAAAAAAAACTCGTAAAGATGATATCAAGCTTTTATTTGGATAACTAAAGATAACTGCCATGTATGTAAATACCTCAAGCATGCTTCACCTGTAAACTTTTTTTTCCCCCTCCTCTTCAATAAACATACAAGAAGTCAGTACGAAAAAGTAAAATAACATAAGAAAACTACGTATCCCACAGCCCATATCCTTAAAACAAAAATAAATGATTATAACCAACGATATATATATATATATATATATATATATATATATATATATATATATATATATATGCTATGCTCAAAGAGTATACAGAAAGTATACTCTAATGGAAAAAGACTGGGTATATCCCTCACCCCCACTACCACCTCCCTCCACACACACACACACACACAACCCCCGAGGAGGTGGGGGGTGGGCTGGGGGTGGGGGACACATAATACTCGGCCCTAACATAATCATGCCATCAACATTGCTGGCAAGACCTGAGACAGATAAGGCCACACAAACCACCGCCATTTTAACCTCCCCCCTTCCTCCCTCCTCCCCCTCTACATTCCTTCTCAGATGGCGGGAATAAAAAAAGGTCACAGAGGTGATAAAGGGGCAGGCCAGCCTCCCGTTATAATTTCCATATTTAATGGCGTGCTAAATCCGCGGACCAGCTTTATTAGTAGCTTGGGGCGCGAAGATAAAACGTAGCCAAGTTTTAACTGGTTCATTACGTGTGTTGGGGGGGGGGGGAGAAGGGACGGGGGGGGTGGAGAGGGACGGGTGGTTGGGGGGAGAGGGAGGTGGGTGGGAGGGAGGGAGGAAGGGAGGGGGAGGTGGTGTGGCGACTAGACTCGTACCGCGGGCGGTGAGACTCGCTCGCTGAGCAGGTCGGGGGTTTTGGGGGGGGGAAGGGGGGAGGGGAAGGGGAGGGGGAGGGGGAAGTGGGGGGGGAGGGGGATGGAAAATGGAAAACCCGATATCTCTCACTGTCTTCGCCGAAGAATTTATGGAACCAGGTGGTGGTGTTGGGGGGAAAAAAAAATTAAAAAAAATAACCTCCCTCTTCCCCCTCCGCCAATGGAAAACGTATCGTGTAACTGACTGACGGAGACCGTAGAGGGGGTGTGGGTAGTAGCGACTTCCAGCGCGAATGCCGATGGTTTGATTTTGGGGTTGGGGTGGAGGTTGGCCAGGGTGCCTCTCCCTCCTGGAAGGCGGCGCGCGCGCGCGCGACGCAAGGCAGTGAAAAACCGCGAAGACCTCTTGGAAAGTCGGGGGAGGGGGTAGGGGGGAGGGGGGGGCGACTCATCTCCCTCCCTCTTCCTCCCTCCGCCTCCCTCCTCCAGGCGCGCGACCTGTGGCCTGGCTCTTGCCTTATCTGCGTTATTTACGACGTTGAGCTATTCAGATTCCATTTGGCATTCCCACATTAAACTCCTGTTAATGAGGTCGTTGTAATCGTTATCAGCCGGCTGCAGAATCTGGTATCGGTAAAGAATTAGCTACATTTTTGGTCGCGGGTCGGCCGATAAGAGGAAGCCATGTTTCGCCCAGTTACTGCCGACCTCCTCCTCTCCCCCTCCCCACCTCATCCCATTCTCTTTTGCGTCTGGATGCGTTTTCTGTGCCTATTTCAGAATGGCCTTCAGGGCTCGACGGAACGAGCCCTGAGCACGATGGTACGATCCCTGATTATACGACAGGGCGGATCCACGAGCGAGGACGGTGCGAAGTACGACGGTACGATTAGGGAACGCGACGTCCCGGCCCCCATGAGCATGAACGTACGATCCATTATGGCGACGGTCCGATCCTTTACTACGACGGCGGTTGCGATCGTTTGGTACGACGGCATGACTCTTGCATCACAACGGTTACGATCCTTTACTACGACGGTACGACACTTGATTACAATGGTATGATTAGCGATCACATCGACTGATCACAGTAGTACGACTCCTGAACACGACGGTACGACCCCTTGGGTATGATAGTCTGACCCTTGACCTGACCCCATTTAGGGGCTCAAAGCTTTCTTAAACAGGCAATCCATCATACCGTTTTTCCTCCCACATTACTATCTAGCTTTTAAAGGCTTTCTTGCATGTTAAAATTTTTTTTTGTCATATTTTGTATCAATTTTATTTCCGACATGATCGTAGCCAGCTTAATTCTTGGGGTTTTGCCCATAAATATTCATAACCAAGATTTATCTACCAATTATACATTACAATCAAAAACCTTATTCAAAATGGTGTGGGTTTTCCTTTTTGGTTCATCCCGTCAGTCAGCCTGTATGTTTGACCATTGAACCTATATCACGTGAGGCACTTGCAATCTTGAATCTCCCAAGACTGTGACCTTCAGCTGAAGGTCATAGGTCAAGCTCACGGGGCCACTTATCTTTAAGTGATTACATCATGCCTTAGTGTAACTAGGTCAAAAGTTCAAGTTCACGAGGTCATTTGATTATTGTCTGGTACGGATCTCGACCTGTTCAAGTATATTTCTATCAACATCATCTCTTATTTCACTTTTAATCTATATCTATCCCTTAACACTTTTTCTTACGGCCTCTTTCAAGTATCCTAAAGGTTTAAGGGTTTCGATTCACCTTAAAATATTAATCTCAACGCCCAAGGAGGTCAATCTCAACCCCGTAGAGGTCGTTTTAACCCCTGGAGGTCATTCCAACTCCAAAACGTCAACTCAACCCCTGGAGGTCGTCTTAGCCTCTGGTCGTCATTTCGATCACCCCAGTGGTCGTCCTTACCCATCACAGTCGTCATACTCATCCCTGGTCGTCGTTCCCATCCCTGGTCGTCACCGTCCGTCCTCCCCACCTCACCCCGGCAAGGAGGGAGGGAGTGAGGGAGGGATGGAGGGAGGGAGGGAGACGCACAGCTCTTGATCAAATAAAAACTCTATCCTGCGCCCTCCAAATTGACTGTGACAGCCTCTTACCCTGCAATGGCCGCCATGTGCTCCATCCTCCCATGGGGGGCCTCTCTCAGCTGACCCCACCAGCTCCCACGCCCCATTCTCAATCCCCCCCTTCCTCCCATGGGGGTCCTTTCGGATGACCCTCACCACCTCCTGTCCCCTAACCTCACCCGCCTTCCTCCTATGCTACCCCCTGAGCTAATCCCAACCTCCCACGCTCCTCCCTCATCCCTCCAAATCCCACCTCCTCCCCTAGTTGGGAGGAGCTCATCCTCATCATCCACTTCTCCCCCATCACCAAGACTTTTTACCCTTCCCTCCACCCTCCTGCAGGACTCTCATCGACTCCTGCCCTCCTCCCTCCTGAAGCTGCGTCATCCACCACTCCCCCACTGTCTGGGCTTAAGAGGCCCCCTTCACTGACCACCAACCTGCCCCACCCCTTCCCTATGTAGGGCCTCCCAGTTCCCCTTCCTCATCTCTGGCTATCTTTAACACTCTCTTCCTGTCTCCTTTTTCATCTTTTTCCCCTCTCTTTCCCTTAGCTCTTTTCCATTACCTCCCTCTCTCTCTTACTGATGTCAATAAATTTGTCAATAAATGTACGACAAACATATGGTAACGAAAATTCATTCTATGTAACCGAGAACCAAGAGTGTAAATACGCTGTAACTGCAGTTACAGGAAAATGAAATCATTTGAAATTAGACGTCACAGAAAGAATGGGATAAATCATATTACAGTCTTAATTACATGAGAAAATCAAGACATTACGATCTTCGACATACTCCTCAAAGCTCCTAATACAGACATTAAAATCGTTTTCTATGGTAAAAACGAGAAATATAACAATAAAATGCTATAGGTTATACGAGCCATCTCCGTGAGGTAATCCTAAAAACTCCAAATATAGATAATCAAAAAAATTCACAACAGTATACTGAGGCGTTCAGCTATACAGTGCTATAGAATACGAGTCGTATCTTTTCACAGTTATCAAACATATATTACTATTTACTAAGGTTATGTACGCTATAATCAAAAGAAGGAAAACAAAATGTCGCTTAAACAGCGGTTACTATTACCAGTGTTTTTAGGTTATAACAAAAAAAAAAAAAAAACATTCTAATCGGATATGAAACATAACACAGTACGCCGGTAGAGTCAAAGTAAACAAAATCACAAAACAAAATCTATAGTTTACGAGATTCAAATGAGAATCCTTCAGTATAAAATATGAAATACAATGCCGTGGGGGACAGGAAAATATGACCTCCTCCTCCTCCTCCTCCCCCGAATGAAGATTTCCACCATTGCAAGTTAACGCTTGGGAGTCGGCTCCCAAAAGCTGTTTCTCGAGATATCTCTGATAATGTGTGTGTGTGTGTGTGTGTATGCTGGCGAGGGGCAAAAGCGTAAGATTAGCTTTACTTTGTGCTCTGACTTCGGTCGTTTATGCGAGGCCATCCCGAGTTTTATAGTCATGCGAAAAATAGGCTGAATTCAGTATTATAATTCAAGCTTGTACCAGAACTGAATTCTTTCGCTCCAATATATATATATATATATATATATATATATATATATATATATATATATATATGAGCCCTGAACAGTTTAAGATTGCTATGATTCCTATCCTACCCTCCTATGCTGACCTTGCTCAATATATATATATATCATACCGATGATATACTCCGGAACCTTCTACCATCATGTATCTCGATATATCATGAGGAATATGATATTTTTCCGGGTTGGGCATCCGAGCACTTGTGCTATATCCGGGCAGTTCTCGAGAGACGTGGTGCAACTTGCTGTCTTAATATAAATTGTAAATAGAATGAAAAAAAAAAAAAAAAAAATATATATATATATATATATATATATATATATATATATATATATATATATATATATATATATATATATATATATATATGTTCCTTGCAGGTGAAGACGAAGGAACAGCTCGTTTTCTATTTCAGCGTCTGTGCATAGCTATCCAAGGAACTGTATTGTATCTTCCTTCACATCAGAGAGAATGCTTTCCTGGGAATTTCCCACACAGTGGAGAATTACCCAAATCTCCTCTATATGTTGGGCTGCTGGCACAGTTGACATGGCCCGCTAGTAAATGTTAACCATATCAGTCCTTGTGAAGAGGAAGATTTCTAAAAGGACTTG
>NC_092291.1:14667826-14742826 GCF_036320965.1 Panulirus ornatus
GTATAAAAGAATGAAGAGAGGGAAACATGGAAAGGAGGTTTGGGGGAAAAAAAACACGAGCAAAATGATGGAAGACTGATGAATAGGGGTTTATAAAAAGAGGACAATAAGATGGAGTAATGGATGATGATGGAGAGAGAGAGAGAGAGAGAGAGAGAGAGAGAGAGAGAGAGAGAGAGAGAGAGAGAGAGAGAGAGAGAGAGAGAGAGAGAGAGACGAATGGCATAAGGCAGGCAAATTTTATGAAGGCGATTACGGCGGTATGGTGGCTCCATGGCGATTACAGGACGATGGTAGTATGGGAAAAGTTTCCAGAGACACGGTGAACAGACGCCTGAAATCATGGATAAGCTTCATGGTGACAAAATAGTAATATAGGAAGGATCCGTGGACGCATGGATGGGAAACATGGCGCCATTATAGTTACAGAGGAAAAAAAAAACCATGGCATAATATACCCAAAAAAACCATGGCATAATATACCCAAAGCAGTATGGGATATTCATGGAAGTATGGGGGCGACTCATGACATATATATCATGATGGCTGGATATGTTCATGAGGATGTGGGACGTCCACAGAGGTATAGAAGCAAATCATGAATGTGTAAGATGTTCAATGGAATATGGATACTATGAACAGAAGATTCACAGTGGGTATGATAACATGCATGGTAGCAAAAACAAGATCAAATTCAAATCAAAATTCAAAAAGAATCTTAGGGTATATATATATATATATATATATATATATATATATATATATATATATATATATATATATATATATATCAAGTTCACAAAGACCGAGTCTCGACACCATAAGTAACAAACAAACCCAATTTCCACCAGCCATACCCCACCCTTCCTAAAAAAGAAATTAATCGCCCACAAATTCAAAACTCCAATATAAACAATTGCAATCTCTCACCATCATCTTCACCAACATCCCTAAGTCCAACAACCACACACACACACACACCCACACACACACATACACATAGACCAGTCAAGAACTAACCACATCCCTCCACACCCCCACTACTCCAGCAGCCGACACATGAATATCTTGACAATATGTGTATTTGTATATTTCGGACACACACACAGACACACATACTGGTTACGTCCCCCTCCTCCCCTCCACCCCTACCGCCGGCCGACAGAAACACGGCGCACCACAAGCCCGTCTCCGCTCCGCTGGCCGCAGCAGGAGCCGCTGGATATATTGGCGTCGTAACATGCTGGGCTCCCCGCTACGGTGGGGGAGGGGGCGCTGTTGTGTCGGTGAAGGGACGGAGGGATTGGGGATGGGAGTTGGGGGAATCAGTGTTCGGCCAAAATACCCCTAAAAAAAAAAAAGACATACACACAGGCGCGCGTGACCGCGCAAACGCACAGGCAACTTTGGAAGAGAGACGAGTAAGGGATGACCTGATCACAGACTCACTCTTTGTAGACCACAAACTCACGTCTTTTTTTCATTCCTCCATCACAGTCAGTCTCCTCCCTCACAATCCTGTCCCCTTCTCCATCACTTATCTCACCTCCATCTCCTTCACCACCACCAACCATCACCATCCCGCCCTCTTCACCATCACCCGTTTCACATCTCCACCTCCTCCCTTCCCCGGGCCCCTCTCAAAGCCGCCCCTCGACACAGGTTGTTGTCATACATGCAAATCTGGAGACACGCATCGCCTGGGGAGGCCCTGGCGTTCACAAGCTGGCCACCAACAACACCAGGACACGAGCACCTCAACGAGACGAGGCCACTACTCTCTCTCTGTGTTCCTGAGACCTACAAGAAACTCATGCTCCTGAGAGCCACAGGATGCTCTTATTCCCCTGAGAGCCACAAGATGCTCCCATGCTCCGAAAAGTCATAGGAAACTATGAATAAACAATTTCGAAGATAGTAGTAATGCTCCTATGCTCCAGTCCTCTTGATTGTCCCGTAGAAGCGGAATAAAAGTGGTTATGAGACTCCTAAGAAGCAGAATACTCCTTCTCCCAGCTCATGCCCTTGAACGCATCAAGCACTGATACCAATCTAGGCTATGACCTATTCTCCCATATTCCTCACCTGCTCCCCACCCACCCCTTTTGAAGGATCGAAGTGGAGGGAGGGCGTAAGGTCGCAGGGCGTTACCATGCTCCTGATGAGCACTATGCTCATGCTCCCGCCTCGTTCTAAGCTCGTGTTACCATCAGGTAACGTAACGTGCTGGAAGGGTGGAGGGGTCTCTCAGGTGGAGCTGACGGGGATGATGGTAGTACGGGTGTTAGCTGTAGGAAGAAGTGGTGCTGGTGGGGAGTTTGAGGATTGGACGGTGATTACTCTGGGATTTGTTCGCTAAGGTCGTCGAGGATGACGTTAATGACGAGGGCAGGAAAGAGTTGTGGGTCTGCTAGATGGTGTAGATTAGAGTAACTGGGTGACTATGAAGTTGTGAGTATACAGCGAATCACGAAGCGCTCAGGAGAGCTGTACAGCACTTTTGTTAATGCATTTCAGCGGCTTCTGGTGGTGAAAGTGGTGGTTCTTTGTGGTGGTGAAGCTATCGAGGTTGTAGGCGAATCTAGAACACCATATCATCATTGATCAATGTCAATCATTCGAAAGAAAACATCTTCCTCCATGAATGTGGTTTCATATCAAAATCTAACCCAAACGTCACCAAGATACCTTCGAAGGATTGATGAAAAATGCGGTAAGAACTCACGAAGGTCCTCTCTCTCCTCCGAGACGACCGTATCGGATTACTATCTGAAGAACAACAAAGTGATAACAGGACCTTCCGCTACAGATGACACAATACGAAGGTGGCGACAGTTCTGCATTCAAGTCACACACACACACACCCTCGCCGCGATTTCGCTCGCTTGCCTGCTCGCTCGTCCAGCACCACCTACGTACCTCAATCTTGTGGCCCAAAGGTTCTCAAAAATTGGTCTCACACAGTCCCTGTGTATGTGTCAAGTAGTACTAATGGGTTTCCTGGAAGCGTCGGTCGATTTCACCGAGATTCCTGCTGGTTACAGTCAATGCTAGTTTGTGTTAAGTGGCTTTCGTCACGAGGAAGCAGCCTTAGCTAATTAGAGGTAGACCTAGGGAGACTTAATTGATCTTAACCATAACTAGAATACTTCAAACAAGCCTAACATTTACACGAGACCATCAGCTGACTTAGCTAGTTCTGATGAAATTCTTTGAGTCCTAGCACTCAATACCTCCTTACCTAGTATAAGCAATTAATATCTTAGCTACTACAAGCAGTTAATATCTTAGCTACTTATTAGCACTTAATCCTCCATTCCCCTCTTCTTAGGCTCAGATATTTCCAGACTCGGACGCTTAACCCGAGTCAAATCGGCTGATTACATATCTAACCTTCCCGCGACCGAGGAACCCAGCAACTTCCCCACTGCTGAGGATCCCCAAACAACCTACCTGCATCTGAGAACGATCGCGCTCAGCCAAAATTGATTTCCTGAACCCGCAGGAAACCAACACTCGAGAGATGATAAAAGAAAGATGAAAAATCTTTTACGCAACACATCCTTCTTCACGCGGTCTCAAACATACAAAAATATAATTTACAGATGCAGAATTCATACTTTTAAGACCCTTACTGTTGTCGTCAGCTACGGAGGAAAAAAAGTAAAGAAAATAACAAACTAGTTTTTTCTCTTCCTGTATCCCAGTTCTGTAGCGGAGGAGCAAGCGATCGACGGCCATTTGGAAATCAGATTAAACCTGCCAGGGAGAGGACGTCTTGAGGCTTGGCTCCCTACATCCAGCCCATACGAGCTGTAATTTCTCTTGCGCCTCTTCTTCCTGGCTCTAGAAATGGCCGACCATCAGGATGCGTACCTCGAGTACAAAATCTCCGGCGCACTTTGCGTACAAGTGTAACGGGCGTTGTGCCTTTTGGATGAGCATGAACACTCCCCTCGCCACGTCCTCCAAGACCCCAGGCAAACCGCGGAGTGTCCCTGGCACTCACGAGGAAAGCGCCGTCAGCTGTGGCGGTGCGCCTCCCTCGGCCACCACCACCACCAGCCCCCCCGGGAGCACCCGTGATTTACAGCCGGTCTCTGGCCCTACGGTGGCGGCGCTGATTATCAAAACGCTTACACCATCACCGTCGGAAGGGGTCCGGCCGGACCACCACCACCGCGGCGGCGGTGGTCCGCCCGGACCCGTCGTGGGGGGCGGTCACTCGGTCGCACAAATACACTCCATCACTAGCTAAAACGACCGTCACTCCCCCGCTGTTGCTAGCACTGGCCAGCGGAGGAGGAGGGAGGAGGATACACGTCCAGCTGAATGGCTGTGGGGGAGGGAAAGATGCACGTCCGAGAGTCGTTATAGTTGGTCCATAAGGCTGAGGGGAGGGAGTACATAAGACGTACACGGTTAAATGTACTTAATATCTCTTGGTTGTTCCGTGCCCTGTCCATCAGAATGGCTACGGAGACTCACTTGACCTTTAGGTCTTGACAGTGAGCTGTGGTTTGGTAAGAACACAGACCCGTTTTCTATTAAAATGGTGGGTGTCAGGTCTACCGACGAATCCGTGGACTTTCCTATTTTGTGACCTCCTGGCTGGTAATTCAATAGATCATTTCAGTGACGCGGAACAACGCGAACAATCAACACCGAACACTCAAAGTGACTTAATGTCAATATCTAAGGGAAAGTCAGTAAACTTTCGTATCTCTGAGACATAAATGAAGTCCTCCTCCTCCACCTCCTGAGAAATACTGCTTTGTGTGATTCATTCTTAACCCTGACTGAACTGTGTGAATATCTGCTGTCTACTATCAAAGTACCGGTCAAGACCAACCAGTTTTCCTTCTCCGTGACTGTCATCGGTCTGCCAGCTCGTCCTAAATCCCACTTGACAAGATGGCGTTACGATACATATGGTCAAACCTCACACTCGTAATGCTGTCAGTACCTACACTTTCCTTTTTACCTTCGGATATGTACATCATAACAAGAAAATATAATTCTTACCTTTTTTGGGGGGGGCACTGCCAAGTCTCACACGAGTAACGTTTGTTAGTATCAACAATGTTCTTAAGTGAATTAAGAGGAAATCAAATTCTTACCTTGCTTCTCACTGCACATGAACAATCCGATGTACACTCTGAAACTGTCCAGTCGCAGGAGAATCCCTCTGACTTTTACGGTAGTGCAAAGTGTTCAGGAGACTGGGGCACCTCTGAAACAGACGTAGATAAATATAAAAGCGAAAGAGAGAAACAGAGAGGGTAAAAAGAGTCAACACGGAAAGAGAGAGGAAAAAAAAAAGTTGGAATATAAAACCAAAGGATCGATAAAAGGATGAACACAAACAGAAATAAATGACACAGTAACAAATAAATGACTGATAGCAACGGCCACAGGTTATGAGAGAGAGAGCTGGCGTGTGTGTGTGTGTGTGTGGCGGTACTCTCCTGAATGGGTTTATAGGTCGGGTGCGGAGCCATGAACGTCTCGGGGAGTGGGAGAAGTTGTGGATCTAAGGGCAAGACGAGCGATCTTTATCCCGAGTGGAGACAACTTTAAAGGTTTTCTCCCCACATCTCGGGAGACGCGAGCTTTCAGTAACTGTTTGTCCGGACCATTTGTGTTCGGGGATATGAATCGTCGCGAGGGAGCGCGTCTGTGCGGACGTGTCTTCAATATGTTATGTTCTCACGTTTGTGTAATGATGAAGTGTGGTGCCTGTTGTGCATGTCCATACACAAAAGAAAGTAGAGGAGTCTCATATAATGCACTCGTGTGCTTGTGTGGCTGTGAAAATTTTGGATATATATATATATATATATATATATATATATATATATATATATATATATATACATATATATATATATATATATATATATATATATATATATATATATATATATATGTATATATATATATATCAGAGCCCCTACTTATCTAACAGTTACTTAATTTACCGTTGCGAGTTCTGTGAAACTTAGTAATCCTAAATGTACACAGTCAGAACTAAAACGGTAAAGATAAGTAAGACTGCTCAGGTCCTGTCTGAAGCACATCCCTATTAAGTAAGCCAAGGTCACTGAACAAGATCGTGTTTCATCACTGCCTCGGTATGGGTTAAAGCGCTTAACGAATCTGTTGCGATTATGAAATGCTCGAACACCAATCAGTGATCGGGCACGCAGTGATAATCCTCCAAGTGGCCATGATTTGCACACACATACACATACATCAGCTTACTCCTCATCGTTGGTACAAGGGATTTTCACTGCAGGACAAGACGATCAGGTACTCTAGCTATCAATCATTTGCGATGCTTCATTCTTTAAGCAGTTCCGGGACGACCAACTTTGACGTGTGAACTGGTCGCGTTTCCGACGACGGTGGGTGGAACGTAATCCCCATCAACGCTGTCCATCATATGATATCTATGGCTCCTCCTCCTCCTCCCGCCCTCCATCGCCCAGGCCTTCCCCTATCTCCGGATACTCTCTCTCTCTCTCTCTCTCCCGCTTTCCAAATGATAAGTGAATCAAATGACAATAGCAGCATTTATGAAGCGAAAAATCAGAGGGGGTGGTGGGGGAGGGGGTGAGGGTGGTTGGTAAATCCATTAGCGTCAGCGATCCCAAGGCGGGCGCGAGACGACCAACCGCTGATCTCCAATGCAAATCCCCCGTCAGGAGTGAACCGGAGGTCGTCAGCAGCTCCGTGGGGTTGGGCGGCGGCGGAGGGAGGGGAGCGGAGGGAAGGGGAGAGGAGAGGGAGGGAGGTGGAGGGGGGGTCGTCTTACGTATGCTAATTCACTTCTTTGTCAAAATTATGTCGTCGTTACTTCGCAGGGCGATGACTTCTCCCACGCCGCCTTTGTGTGTGTGGTCGGACATATTTCTCCCCCGGCACGCCATCATCCCGGGGCGCCCCCAGCTCCTTCCTCCCTCCCTCCCACAGCATCGGCGTTTTTCTTTAATTAAAGGTTTAAATCCGATGGAAGTCCATCAGTCGGTTTTCTCCCCCGGGTTCTTGGAGGAAGGTAGGTCAAGGATATAAGCCTTGTGGTGGGGGAGGGAGGGAGACAGAAGTAACCTGCGAACGGAGGCGCTATAAATCATACTCTCGCCTCCCTGCCTGTCTGCCTGCCTCCCTCTGCCTCCCTCCGTCCCCGCCTCCTGCGTGAGGTCCACGCCCGCTCGACGACTGTAATCTGTGAAGCATGGCGGGCCGCCGGGGTGGTCCGCTCGAGAAAACATGTTGGAGACGTGTTGAGGAAGTTAGACCAGATAGGGATTATAGGAGGAGGAGGAGGAGGAGGAGGAGGAGGAGGAAGAGAGGCGAGGAGAGAGTGAGGGCGCTGCTGCTGCTGTGTGCCCAAGGCAAGCTGATGTTGACGCTCTAGGTAAGGGAAAGACGAAGCATTTTAAGTACAGGGGCGATGCAAGGTAGATATTTACTTCAGCATAAGTCAGATTAAGATACACGGGTCGGGACTTGACTCACACAACCACAGAGTGACAGTCTAGCTAAGAAAGATTTGGCATCGATCTGGGAACATCTCAAACTCGTTGTCACAACAGGGGACTCACAGCCTCACGGAACTTGAACGTGTCGTCGATCCTTTATTCCAAATTCGTATCAAACTTCACGGAGGAACTTAACCTAAGCAACACATGGGAAGCCATTCATTCCTTTAGATTCATTCTCATGTATATCACTTTTCAAGCTGGAAAAAAAAGGTCTCAAAACACTCGGTTCTGACACAATGTTTGCCTCCGTGTCTTTTTGTCAAGTGTACAACGCCTGGAGGTTTGGCCAGGTGGCTACACAACACCGTGGACGTCTGGCCACTAAGTACAACCCCCTCTCCTGCAAGTCCGGGTCAGTCTTAAGACAAGACCTG
Organism: Panulirus ornatus; assembly: GCF_036320965.1. NCBI lineage: Eukaryota > Metazoa > Arthropoda > Malacostraca > Decapoda > Palinuridae > Panulirus > Panulirus ornatus. The sequence goes on from NC_092291.1 coordinate 14,675,748, forward strand.
TGGTACCTTGCGGTCTGGTATAACTTTATGACAAATGCTTCCCCGAGACGAGGCGCGTCTGGGATGGCACAGACGCGTCTAGCATGGCAGGGAAACACTTATGCTATGGTCAAGTGTCGCAGCTCACACGCCTATGAATTTGGCTCTACTTCTCCGACCTCTTCCTAGGATATATCCCTGGTCGACCTACCTACCACCCTCCCTCATCTGGGTGTGCCTGGGTCGCCCACGGGCGTCGGTAAGATGCCCTCCAGCATATCTAACACTCCCCTGGTGGAGGAAAGGACGCTCCTGAAAGAAGCCAGGGACTCCCTGCTGGTGCGTTTACGGGACGCCATATGATGAGAATCGAACTTCCTCTGATCCGGAGCTCAGACTGGGTAGGACCGCCTTTTTCAGCACGTCAGGTACGCCCCTCGAGGTAATGAGACGTCCCTGGCGTGACTAGGATGGCCCCTAACGGGCCTGACCGCAACGCTCCTATTATCCTTTATAAGTGCAGGAGCCCTAACCCTCCTACGAGGGGAGAGGAACGATCCTGAGCAGGGAGTTCCCTCTCCCTGGATAAAAACGACACTACAAATTCAATGATGGTTTTTGGTGGTCTGTCACCCTGCTAGAGCAGATTACTGGCCGTATATAAATGAGTCGTAAAACTCTCGCCTTGTGATGACTTGTCAGCTTTTGATACAACCAGAGGTCTTGGCACGGGAATTATTACCGTCCCTCAAATATCTTTTCTTCAAGGAAGATATCCATTTTGAAATTCTCATATTCTTTAAGTATTGAGGCTTCCTATAGTGTGTGTGTGTTTTGAAAAAGTGTAAAGTTACTAGGAGATCAGTGCATGTTGACAAGAATGGAGACTTGCAGAAAGAACCAGAAGGATGGAGGATGATGGATCAACATTTGCAATAACAAGATGATTAACGAGTTGCACCAAACGTAAGATCTTAACATTAGTAAAGCAGAAGGTAGACACACGCCAGTTGTGGATGGTTTTCGTACTGGAAGACCACATTCCACACAAAGAAAAAAATGTGAGGAAAAGAAAAAAAAAATTATGAAAGACTATCACAGGCTACAGACATGCTAATTACTGTATATCAAAAGAAGAGGAAATTAATACATGCAGTAAAAACGTAAAGGAACGACCAATAATGATTACATCCAATATGGAGTCATGGAGCCAGGAGGTACCAAATCAGGCTCAACAAACTCGCAAGCAGGGAGGAACTCAGTAGGGTACTCGCTGAGGTGACAAGACCTGAACAAATACAGACAACAGCTTACAAAAATGAAACACAGGAGACATCAAAAGAGGATAAAGGGTGGAACAACCCCTCCTGTACAAGTGAGATTCGCCGTAAATCAGAAAAGTGCCGGGTGGAGTTTAAGCAAGGGTCGAATCAGGGAAATCAAAACCTTCAACTGTTGGAGTAGTTGAGACAGAGCATAGTAAAGTTAAACAATAATAAATGTAGATTTAGATACAGATATGTATAATACACTAGAATACACACGTACACACATATATACATAGCCAAGGTGTGTATGGTGTCTATTCATGCTTGTTTCTCTGGGTTATACATACCATGGCAGCCGTGCATACAGCCCACCTCACATATCATACTACAGCTCCCAGTAAGTCTGCGTTGTCAACCTCCTCCTCCTCCACCTCCCCCTTCCTCTTCTTCCTTATCCTCTCCAGTCTATCTATCGGCAGGCACACCAGTCTTCCTCAGTCCTTTCTCGCCACTCAATATGCATTTGTGTCAGAGAAATGCTCTGCGGATTTCCTCAGCTATTGTCTGTTCGAAGCTGAGGTGCTGTCTGTCTGTCTGTGTGTGTGTTCGGAGCTGAGAGCCAAGGCCTAGTTTCTAGTCTGTTCAGGGCTGAGGGCCGTCTGTCCGTAGCACGCGGTTCAAGAGAGGTTTTTGAAGGCATCCGCCCATCTAGGGGATAGACAAGCGTGTATACATTGTTTGTATGATTACCGAATGAACCTCTCTCTCTCTCTCTCTCTCTCTCTCTCTCTCTCTCTCTCTCTCTCTCTCTCTCTCGTCCTGTTAACTTACCTACAAACTTGATCTATGACCCCACTTGGCAGGTGATGAGACTAACAACATCCACCTCTCGTGACGAAACTTTTCCATCAGCAGCTGGAGGTAGGGAACCACTACCACCACAACTACCACTATCACCACCACCACCACCACAAGCAGAGCTACATCACCACCGGCACCGCCACCATCACCATCACACGATGAACCACATCACCACCGCCACCATCACCACCACCACCTCCAACACCAGCACCAGCAGACGCCCGAACCTTTCCTGACCAGTTTAGCCAAATGGAACAATTCAATAATAGCGGTGTGGGGGCTTATGTTTGCATGGCTGGTCTTTTGCCGTATTTGCCGAGTCAATCCCCAAATATTGGGATGTTTTGATTGTGTGCGCGTGTAGCTCCGGCTTAGCGCGGCTCCTATGATGGAATTTTACACTCTGATTAATCCCTGGTAAATAACGGAGGTTAACTGATTGCTACAGAGATTAAAAGTGAATGAATATGTTGGACAAACTCGCGGCTGCCTGTTACATATGCATATACATGGTGTGTTACCGGTAATGCGACTTTAATACATAGTTCTCTTGGCTGTCTGGATGTATATATACCGTCGGCGAATGTGACCGAGCAATGTATATAAACACACAACAGCTACACACGGGTAGAATACGACACGGCAAGAGCAGCAGCAGCGGTAGCCTTTGAAATACAGCGCAAAAAATTGCGTTTTTACAAGTACTAACGAAAGTATTTGGACCTAAGAAGAAAAAATAGTATTGGAAGAACCCTGGATACAACAAGACCTTCAGCAACACACACACACACACACACACACACACACACAAATGATGACGACTCTACCACTCGCGTCGACAACTCTCCGAGCCATATACACACACACCCTCCTCAAAGCTGGACCACCGCCAACTTACGTCACCATCAACTAAAGGAAGACTCGTAGTTATGCGCATCAGTTCTCGCCTCCGTGATGTCTGACACCTTACCGTCTCCACGGCGAACACCCTCCTCCTCCTCCTCCTCCTCCCCAGGTTGGTCTGCCCACCAACCTTCTGGGTGTCGCTCCAGACGATACGAGAAGCTGGAAAGGAACACAGTCTTCGCCATCATCAAATCCTTCAAGCCATCGTCTCTACATACTCTGTAGACTCGAGGCACCAAAGACTCTCTGCACCTGACGTAAGGAAGGACCACCGACGCAACGATGATTTGAAACTCGCCTGCGCCTCCCAACGCATGGTCTTCCTCCTTACCTACTACTACTACTACACAACAGGAGGCTGCTGGAGAGAGTATAAAGGAGGGCACGCAAGATCATATTCTGTCCTTTTTATACCACCTTTCAAGAAGCGCTAACTATACTGGACCAGCTGTCATCTCTAACCATCATAAGGACCTCATGCGACAGTTCGAGGGAGAAAGAAGCTACTGCACATTAATGCTCGCCACCGTCACCTCCTGCCGCAAGACGTCCCCCTTCCCCGAGTTGCATGCAGTTCGCCACCTTAACCCCATCAATCCCATATGAACTCAGAGAGACTGCTATAAGAGCCTTATTCTGACAGGTCTTTCCTCCCGTTGTAATACTCATGTCTATATGTCTTTTTTTCTATATATTTTCAGCAACTTGGCTGCAAACACCAATATCGTCATCATCATACATGACACCTAGGGAGAGGATATGAATAAATAAGGCAGCTGTATTCGACTATTCTTGGCGCTATCTCGCTAAAGCGGTAAGTAGCGAACAAGTACTAAAAAAATATATTACAATCATTATTACTCACACACACACACACACACACACACACACACACACGCACGCGCGCGCGCGCACAAAATATCATGACGACTTCTATCATTACCATACAAGAATTACCATCAAGAACTACGATCCCTAGGATACAGCAAACCAATAGCGCGAATTGCTTTACCGCACACGAACTACGATAGACGACGGTGTAGCCAATGAACGGCCCACTTGTTTACCACAGCCAAACCCTGACAACAGTCGACATGGGTCAAGGTGCTATGAAGCCTGGTTAGCCCACACCCTTGCTGCTAAGGATTACATGGAAAAATATTGCAAAAGAGCAGGTACTGCGCATTATTCATGGCCAAAGGCTATTGCGGTTGGCAAAAAAAAAAAGAAGCGCGTTGCATGTGTTCCAGACTGCGAGCTCTGAAATCCGCAAATGCTTTCAGGAAAATTCAATTTTTGCATCGTGTTGTGGTGTGGAACAGGGGGGAAAAAAACTGAAATCACAATGAAGTTATCTGGCGATTACTCTTTTTTTTTTTTCGCACGTCTGACGCATGTGAACAGCTTTATGTTCAGCATTTGTGTTCATGACTGGAAAGATATGTTCGACACAAGTCTATGTAGGTCAGCGTAGTCTGAACAAAGTACTTCCAGGCGCAGAGAGAGAGAGAGAGAGAGAGAGAGAGAGAGAGAGAGAGAGAGAGAGAGAGAGTGTTATGTTGTGACATCAAATATGGTCCAAGTAACATACAAACACGTATACAGAGATATACATACATACATGCACACACACACACACACACACACACACACGAGAAAGAGTTTGGGAGGACAATGTAAGGATATGCAAGACGGTGAATGGCTAAGTTGAAAAAGTGTTTCCACGGTGGTAGGCACTACTGACCATACATTGATGAGGCGGAAATGGAGTGTCTTAAAAAGGACCGAAATATTAAGAGGAGGCATAAATAAAGTCCAATACGGATGATGACAATAAGGGCAATAATAGATACTGACTAATACAAAGCTCAGAGTCCTGTGAAAGTGTCTCCAAATGTGCAGAAGATGTGGGTAGGTACAGACGACAAACACGTCATACCTGTCTGTGAGGAAGAAAGCCAGGAGTACGCACTGAACTGCATAGACGAGGCTCTCCAGCGAGCGCGGTCTGTAGCAAATTGTAACAGATAATCAAAAAGGAAATGGATGACTTCCTACAGAGGAGAGATTACCTAAGTGCGAGACAACAAGGACTCGGATGGAGCATGAGTAACGCACCTCTTTAGATTTCTACGAGCGAGCGAGCGAGCTCCTTTTTAGACAAAAGACATGTCTGGTTGAATCGTCTGTATCCGGACCGCCAGAGTTAATTTTTACAGTGTCACATCGCAGGACGGCAGAGGGAGACTCCTTCAATGGCGAGGATGTCATCTTGCTGTAAAAAGAACCAAAAACGCATGTCTGGGGTCCTTCTTAATACGGGTTTGAGGTCACCAGTTGGGGTGCCGCAGGGTTGGTTGCGTTCTGGGACCGACGCTCTTCTTGATGTGTGTGAATGTCTTGCGGGAACGGTCGCACTCATCCCCGAGTATGTTTGCGAATGATGCCAAGGTCATAAGGCAAGCGAGAAGGCCTGCATCATCTTACAAGAGGACCCAGACAAATTACAAAGTTGGTCAAATACATGCTTGATATAACTGTACCGGAGTAACGGCAAAGAAATGTGGATAAGAGAGTGAGGGGAAGAAGGCTTCCGTACAAACATTATCTCACAGGAAATAAGCTGAAGGAATTTGTGTGCCAGAACGTGGGAGGTGACGAATTACATAACCTGTCACCAGAGACCCACATTTAGAGAACAGGAAAGGAGACAAAGTTTCTGCTGGCAAATATTAGAACAGCATTCAAGTATTTGACAAACTAACTGTTCCCAGTGTATTCCAAGCAAAAGCTAGCATGTGCTTCTCGAGTCTGGTCACCGCACTTACAGCTCAAATAACTAATAAAGAATAAAGACAGGACCAGAATTCAGAGAGAAATGACTTACAGCAAGAGGTTTAAAGGCCATAAGTTTATCCACTATGGAAGAGAGAAGAGTAAGGGGTGACTTAATCACTATTCATTTCTTTTATTTCTTTTTAAAGCGGTTTCATGTCGGCCAATGTGATCAGTTCTTTGAAAGATAGAAAAAAAACAGAGCACATACAATGAAATCAAGCAAGAACTGTTTTGATGAAATGTAAAGAAGTACTTCTATAGTACACGAGGAGTGAATGAATGGCATCAACTTCGTAACAAAACTGGTGTACTGGAGCACGAAGAAGTTCAGAAAGCTGTACGACGGTAGAAAAAGTTCAAGCGAGGGGACACCAAAAAAGTAGAACTTCCTCACCGTACTGTATGAATATTTAATCATACACACACACACACACAAATATCATACGCGCACGCACACACACACATGCACATACACACACACACACACACACACAAACACACGTGTACACACACACACACACACGCATACACACACAAATATCATACGCGCACACACACACACACACACACACACATTCCAGCCGACACCGCCGCACTTTGTCTCATCCGGGGTTCCAATCTACATAGCAGCGCCTGGAGTCGTTCCTCCATAAACTCCACTGTGAAATCCGCGAATCTCATCAGGATTGTAATATGAGTGTGGGATCAGCAAGGCTTAGCCGCCCTCATATGGCAGGTTTCCCAGATCTCGGCAGCGCCTCATGTCAACAGATGAGAGAGCGAGAGAGTGCGAGAGAGAGAGAGAGTGAGAGTGTGGGAGAGCGAGTGAGCATGTCGCTCTGTTCTAGACTTTCCATCACACGCGGGACGCAACTCCTTCAACTTTTTAAACTAGACAACGACTATGTCAAGTCATTCTCCCATCTTCACGTATTCATATCCACGCATTTCTTCCCTGTCTACTCCTTCGTTTATCTATTCCTCCCCCATCCTCCTGTCTCCCTATATTTATTCTCTGGCCTCCCGCCTCTTCTCCTCCGTCCCGGCGTGTCCGAAATGATATGAAACTCGACGGGAAGGACTATGGGATAGCCCCTCGGGGGATAGAGAGGAGGAGGGAGAGGAGGAGGAGGTGGTGGTCCTGGGTGGGTTGGGTGGGAGGTGGTTCTGCTGCTAGCGACACCAGCACCCAGGTCCCTATCACCTCGCTGGCCGGCTTCTGCCGCCCGGGCCAACGGCCTCACCTCAGATGCCTCTGGTACGACCTGCCACGACCCACCCCCCATCACGCCTGCCTGCCTGCCTGCTTGGCACGACCTCCCTCTACCTGCCTGCCACCACGACCCACCCACCCGCCTCTGCCTGCCTGCGAGCGAGGGAGAGATGGGAGGCGCTCTCGAGTTACCGCTTGAGTTGGTGCCGCCGCTGGAGCTTAATGCCGGAGTTCATGTTTGGGTTATGGCTTGAGGTATTGCTTGGACGTCCTTGCTTGATTTGCTGTCTGGGACGAGGTGTGATATGGGTCGGCTTTACTGGTGAGTTTTTAACGCTTCTGTTACTGCCTGGGTTGAGGTTGGTTATATTTCGCGTTTTATTACTCGATTTTGGCTTCCTTTACCTATTTCTGTACTACCAGCGAGGCAGCCTCGCACAAGGCGACTTTTCGCTCGACGTGTGACCTCGAGCAGGCGGAGCACGGTAGCATCAAATGAATACTTCACCACCCAGTACACGTATCAAGGTGGGGGCTGAAAATTCCAGGCACTCGATGAAATTGAGTGTATTGAGTTAATACACTTGGTATACAGTTAATACAGTTGATACAAGTTAATAAAGTTGGCATAAAGTTGATACCGTTGACATGGGGTTAATACAGTTAACACTGCGTAGATCTGATACAGTCATTGCGGTTGGTATAAAGATTAAACAGTTGGGATATAGATATTACAGTCATAACACTTGGTATAAAACTGATACAGATGATACAGAGTTATTATGTTAAATACACTTCGTAGAGGGTTAATAATGTTATCACAAGCTAATATGGAGATAATACAGGTGCAATAGAGTTGATGCAGTTGGTATAAAGTTAATACAGTTAATATAGTTGGTATAGAGGTGGTACAGCAATTAGAAGTTGTAGGGAGCCACGGAACCAAGTGAAAGGTATATTACCTGTGCACTACCCGCCTGGGCATCGGGAACAGAGTGGATACAGTCAGCAAGGAGTTGGTAACATTTAATACATGTGGTATAAAGAGATACAACAGTTAATACGGGGTTAATACAGTACTACAGTGGTACAGTTCATATAATTACTACAGTTGGTGCAGAGTTAATACAATCACTACAGTTGGTACAGTGTTAATACAGCCGGTGTATAGTTAATTCAGTACACCTAGTATACAGTTACCTCAGTTCGTACAGCACATACATGTGGTACAGAGTGACGTAATTACCTTAATTCCCGACTCTTGACAACTGTCTGTGTCTCGAGTTTCACTGACTCTTGTATTTCACTGACGTGAGGTGTTCGGGGGCACAGTGACAGCGAGCAGTACCGAGCGTGGGGAGGATTGCTCGAATCTGCAGCAGACCTCTGCGACCTCCTCTGAACACATGCACCCCCTGCAGCGTTGTGTTCTGGTCTGCGGGAGACAGAAGCACCTCAGGTGTGATGGTCTCCAACACCGTGGCTACTGCGACGACACTCGAGCATGATGCTGCCAGCCTCTTTGAGGACGACGGTACGACCTCACTTAAGGACGACTTAAGCATGACCCTTGCGAACGATTTTACGAACAAGGTGCACGAAGGCAAGGCGACAGTATGACCCTTACGAACGATTTTACGAACAATGTGCACGCAGGTAAGGCGACTGGACAAGATGACCTGGCTTTTCACTTGACATCTTACAAGGCCAAGAGAGATGTCAAGCCACAGTACATAAGGGCCGTACCGTCGTGCTCTAGAATGGCACTGCGTTGCTCCAAAGGTTAACGCCACAGTGATACACATACTTTTTTCGAACTCGTCATGTCTCTCATTCCCGCTTTCCCTACTCTTTCAGCCACTGTGAAGTGTATTTCTCTGATCCCACCGTTCTTTCATTCCTGTATCATGCATCATGACTGTGGTTTTGGCATGTAATATTTTACTATGATTTCGTAGATACATTTAGGTATTAACCTCAATGGCTATCAGCAGGAACCACTGTCCCTACTGGGGCCATATTAGAGTAAGGTGGGTGAAGTCGTCAAAACTAGAACGTATTCTAAAATTCAGTACCAAGTTACAGTGCACTGTACGTGATTCCATCATAAGCGGTCCATATAAAAGATGAGTGACAATCGTCGACTGACCGATGGAGCACCAACAGAAAGCGAAATATAACGAAGATTACTGGCAACAATAGGAGTTGTATACGATAGATTCATACCTTCGTATTGCAAGCCTTCAATTTTGGTTAGGTTAGGTTAGGTTAGGTTAGGTGGGGCGGGAGGGAAAGTCACGGATGATGATGACGGAATGATACGAACGATAATCACGGATGATGAAGGTATGATACGAGCGACTGTAATCGATACTGATGAAACGAATCGTAAGTACGATACTAGCAGATGGTGAATGACTGGCCTCTTGTGAGGAAGACTTACGACCTGAGATCACATCTTAATATCAATTATCGGACGTAATTTATCATTATACATGACTAAGTTCCTAAATGTATTAATCTATATCACCAAGCATAAGCCTGCATGTTGAAAGCATCACAAAAATAATAAGTGAAAATAGCGAAGGATATCCTACTCTTTCTGGTTTTCTACTCATCATAGAAAATGCAGAGGATGGGGGAACTCTTGTATTGGTAAAATCTAGATTTCATATTATATATTGATATAAATAATGAATACTTACATGACTTGTACCGTACTACAATATAGCTCCTTTAAAGATAAAAGAGGCTTATGTGAATATATCCAATTTCTCAAAGATGAATTTACATATTCAAAAGTGTTGTCACAACTTTGCCCCGTGTGACAGTTCACGTCCTTGTTCTGCACCAAGTCTACATAGCAACACACGGTACTAAAACCCGTCTGTTCCAGGTCTCCGTAAGGAACAGATTTTATGCTAGGATATGAGAACTACGATTAGAATGTTAATTCTACTTTACATTCAAACGCCGAACGCTAATCATATTCGAACACCAAACATTACTATAGCATTTTTTTTAATCATCTCTTTATCTGTCTCTATATCTATATATAATGTGTGAAAAACACCTCTTAATTTGCAACACAGCAGAATACTTGAGGGTAACATTAATATCGTGTCCAAATGACTTAGGGATCAGCTGACATGCAGTGGCACCCTCTAGTTCAACTACTGGCATTGCGAACATTAAAGTGAGACTAATTTCATATTTGAAATTCGAAATCTGCTTTTCTGTCAATTGATGGCTTACTTAAATATCTAAAACTTGTCCCAAACAATGAGTACACCTTCTTTAGAGAACAAGAGTATTACAGCTAATGGCAAATTTCAAAAAACAGGTTTTTATTACATTGATAACATATGATCATAACATTGAAAGTTTATACATATCTAAACCCAAAAGAAATGTGCAGAACCTGGTAACACCCCACATCACCTCCCCCCAAAAAATCTAGTAGTTACCCATATTCGAATTCCATTTTCTCTCAGACATAAACCACAATGTTCTAGCGAAAACGTACATCTCAGTTTTATCACGCCAACATGAAGAGGACAAACTATTCTTCTCTGATCACCATCCCTGTATGTATTCATGCTTGCTTACAATGTCAATGTAAGCAAGCGCGTTCTACAAGTTCCTTAAGATTCACGCTCGAGCTCAGTTCTCAGCTATAATTTGGTGAAATTCCATCTCACTGTATAAACACACGAACGCTGATGAGCACATCCCACCATGAATCGGTCACCTACATTTCAAATTACAGAAGCGAACTTCATACGTAATGACGTGCGTTTAATGTTCGCGCCCCTACATGTATACCACAGGCCTTAGTGTTGCTCACAATATTCTAGACCTTGATAAATACCTTAGGCAGCTGGAGTATAAACGGGAGTGGCCTTCTTCGAAGGAATACAGGAGAATTTACTGCCTTATATATTATCACAAGGAGTCGAGTTGATTAGCAGTACAAGCATATATTACACGTGGCAGATATAAAGAATGAATGCGAACGAAAAGAGGCCATTTATTCATCTGCTCCTGCCGTCAACTCGCTAAAGCAAGGAAAATGCAAATGAGATAGATAGATAGATAGATAGATAGAGAGAGAGAGAGAGAGGGGAGAGAGAGAGAGAGAGAGAGAGAGAGAGAGAGAGAGAGAGAGAGAGAGAACGTATGGGGGGTCTGAGGACGGCCTTAACGACCCTGGCAAATTTGCTAGGCTTGAAGCCTAACCAATCAAGTGGATGTATACGTCCACGACCAATTCTCAGAAACCATCACATCTGACAGGATGGTCTTTATTTTCGGGACAATCAAGAAAACAATTTTCTTATACAACTCTTTTATTCACAATATATCTAACAACACGAGTCGTCGAGTACCGTAAGCCTAAACATTATCACACGCCAAAAAAAAAAAAAAGACTTAAGAAAATGAGGTGTAGGGGGGTCGACCTGATTATGGACGCGACAGCAAAGTAACCGACTGTAGTTCACTTGGTGAAATTTTGTACGAGCAACTGACCCAAAGCCAAGGTGTAGAAAAACTACGTCTACGGCGACTGAGGCGACATCCAGGGAATGACAGCGGAATTGAGCTGTGTCGTCCATTTTCTTTCCCCCTCACTGTTCACCAGTTCTTTAGAAAACACCATTTTTCTTCACCTCTCTCTCCATCAGTGGATGTATTTCCTGCCACTGAAAATGCATTTTGCTAACCTGTGGTTCTCCTTCCTTCGTCGTTCACTCCGCCGATCAATCTTATGTCTCTTCAAACTGGCATTTTATCATATAGCTTATCTATTGTCTTTAGCTATGCACTTCTTTTTCCTTTCACGAGCTGTTATATTCATCATCAGCTCTCGCAACCTAACCTCGTCCTCGTCAGTGGAGGGCCGCTTGGTGGGGCTGGGCGTGCGGGCGTGGGCGGAAGGTGGGCGGCGGATGCTGCGAGTGTTTGGGCGGTGGTTGTGGGCGTCGTCAGCCAGCGCCCTCAGTTCATCCGACATATGCAGGAAACTGGAGTCGCCGGGCATCCTGTAGCAGGTGAGGCTAGGGACGTTAGAGGTAAGGGAGGGACGTGAAGTTAGGGAGGCTAGTGGCCGGGAGGAGGGAAGTGTCGAGATGAGTCTGAGGAAGTGGCCAGGTGAAGTTGGGAAAAAATAGTGGCAGGGGAGACAGGTGGCCGAGTGAGAAGAAAAAAAAAAAAATCACGGCGACGAAAATCGTGGAAATCATCCAAAAAAAATCGTATAAACCATAAAAAAATCGTGGATATAAAAAAAAAAAAATCGTGATCCAAAAAAAATCGTGAAAATCATCCAAAAAATCGTGGATATATAAAAAAAAAAAAAGAAGAAATCGTGGACATCCAAAAAATATGTGGAAATCATTTCCCATTAAAAATCATCAAATTCCACGAACAAAAAAAAAAAAAAAAATCACGGCGACGAAAATCGTGGAAATCATCAAAAAAAAAAAAAAAAATCGTATAAACCATAAAAAAGATCGTGGATATAAAAAAAAAAAAAATCGTGATCCAAGAAATATCGTGAAAATCATCCAAAAATTCGTGGAAATCCGAAAAAAAAATCGTGCATATGAAAAAAAAAAGAAATCGTGGACATACACAAAAAACGTGGAAATCATTTTCCATTGAAAAAGAAAATCATCATATTCCACACACAAACACACATACACACACAAACACAAAAAAAATTATGTAGGTTACAAGCACACCTGGGAGCGAACACAGAATAATCCAGGCTAAATATTCATGGGTACTTATCATTGTATAAACATTAATACTGACGCGTCAAAAGGTAAAGTGACTGATGTGATATCAATATTCAGGAGTTCTCAAAAACTACTGACGAAGTAAGAAATAAATACAGTTGGATGTGACTGGCATCTCGGTCTCGTTCTAGCTTAGCAGGAAGACTTTGTATACTTCCATGTCTTTCCTCACAACCCATCAGTGTCAGTCTTTATGTCCAGTGTCAGCAGCAAGTCAGCTTAACGTCAGCCCACTATCCACCTGTTGGATCTGAAAGGTGCCACTACCCAACCACCTGTTAAGTCTGAGGGGTGCCACCACCCAATCTCATGTTGGGTCAGGAAAGCGCCACTGCTTACCCACCTGTTGGGTCTAGAAGGTGCCACTACCCAACCACCTGAAGGGTCTGGAAGGCGCCACTACTCACTCACCTGTTTGGTCTGGAAGGCGCTGTGATTTCGTCCAGGCGTCTGGAGAGGTCGGTCAGCTCTCTGTGGGCGCCCACCACCCGCTCCAGGCGACAGATGGCCTCGTAGTCGCCCTCAACGCCCGCCTCCCCGTCAGTGCCCAGCAGTTCCATCACCGTGCGGCGGAACTCCGTCATCTGAAAGTCATTGGAGTATAAGTGGGCGTAAGGGAACGTAGCTGGGTGTGTGTGTGTGTGTGTGTGTGTGTGTGTGTGTGTGTGTGTGTGTGTGTGTGTGTGTGTGTGTGTGTGTGTGTGTCATGGTGTTTGAATGGTATATGTAGGCGTAAAGCACGAATGACCAGAGCAAACTGCCGAAAGCACCTCCCCTCACTAACCTGCTTCTCCCGCCTGATGAGGTCCCTGAAGGCCTGTTTGGTGAGGGCCAGCTCCTGCGTCAGACCCTCCAGGCTGGACTCGTTCAGACGTCGCTCCTCAAGCACGTGTTCCCCGTGGGCCTTGACCTGCAAAGGGGCGTGCAACACATGGTTAAGGCCAGGGTCAGGGTGTATGGTGTCGGGGACATGAGGGCCTTAGTAAAGGCTACGGTGTATGGTAGTGGGATGGTGAGGGCCATGGTGTATGGTGTCGGGGTAGTGAGGGACTACGATGCATGGTGTTGTGATGATGAGGGACATCGTGTATGCCACCTGGGATGGTGAGGGCTGTGGGGTACGGTGTCAGGGATGGTGATACTAGAAGTGTATGGCGCCAAGGGGCAATACCAAGATGGTCTGAGTGAGCGCATGGTAAACGTATAAACTGCAAATAAATGCAACACAAGTGATATTTCTGATACTTCTAACTTAAATTCTTAGGTTTACAACAAGTAGTTCATTTATATCTGAAGACCAACAGTTATTTTTCATCCTATTACCTTCGAGACAAATTAACTAAACATTCTAAATCTTTTATCATTAACCAAAAGTAAAGACAATGGCAAAGGAAAGCTATGTACCATTTAGGCTAAAAAGGCACGGATGGGGTCTGAAGTAGTTTTGGGCTTGGCAACAGTGTCTCCGATTCCAGTTAATCCGTCACTGATTGGCGGAGGCAGAGGTTCTGGGTAGTCGGTGGGCGCGGTTAAGTCGTCTTGGGAAGCTTGAATAACGGTCGTGATTGGCTGAGCTGCGTTTGTTTTCGTTTCTGCCGCAGCTGATTGGCTAAGGTTGGGCGAGTGTCAGGACTCCAGCATGTGGGCCACTTCGCGGAACCCGCCCAAGAACTTGGCGCTCCCGCTGCAGCTCTCCAGACCTGGGGCGAAAGTCGGTAAAATGACGATATAAGCCATAACAGGCACGTTGATAAGAGGCGATGTTTGTGTATCTATGGCACTGGAAAACAAGTTTTAATCTATTCTGATGTATAGGGTCAAGACAGAGTTTTACTGATGTCAAGATTACAAGTAAGAGAGTGAAGGTCGTGCTTATGCGGGATGTGTAATAGGGATGTGTAATATTCTTATCTTGTTATATGGTAATGCAGATACCCCATGGTTGATGTGCACCATTTCGTCCATCCGATACATGTCTGCAAATGGGCAAAGAGCTTTTCTAAACTTAATCTAAATACAATCATTCTATTTTTCAGCGTGGGACGACACCACTCTGAGCTTACTTAACTTCGCAATCACTTCACCGAACTCTGTCGTGTATTAACTCATTTGTTGTGATTACCCCTGTATTATTGTAGTCATAAATAATAAAATATAAATGGAGATTATAATACAAGGAGAATACCTGATGAAGAACCTGATGGTTTACTGAGGCCATGAGACCATTTTTGATTCATATACCTAATACAAGGAGAAAGAGTCCTCCAGGTGTAGAGGGACTGATGAAAGTCATTCTCATGAATATCTGCACTTCAAATTCTTATAAAATAATGAATTACAAAATGAGGTACAACAAAGACAAAACAGCATTTCAAATACTCCTAGTTTCAATTGTACTTTTCAAAAAGGCACAAAAGAAGCCTGTTACTGAAGAATGAGAGTGAAATCATCCCACACGATTCCTCACGTTTCTCAAGGATCCCCTAAGAAGAGAATACAATAAAAGGGGAAACTGAAACATTTACCATACTCTTCTGTCATGTTCTTCCCCTGGACTTACAGGAGGAAAGTGATCCGGGAGAGGAGCCTTCACCTTCGTAAGCGTAGTTTCTGAGGTCGTCGCCAGCGGCGGGGACCCCTGCGGCACCTCCCAGACTAGCGCCGCTCTTCTTCCTCACCGGAGACTCTCCGCTCCGACCTCCTCCCGCGCGGGGCGGTCCTGCGTCAGGAGCCGACGTGCTACATCGCTTCTGGTCCTCCACACTGCTGGTGACGGAGGCCGCGTCCACTTGTAGGACGTCCACGTCTGGGAAACAAGGACGACAGTTATGTCCGCTCAGGTTGGAGGTGGAGGCTCGGCCGAAACTTAAGATCAACACTGATGCTGCTGTCGCTGGTCAACACTGGATTGAACGGTGGAAATGTTTTTCTTTCCATTTTTATTTTGAGCCTTCATAAATGAGCTGCAATACCAGTGTGAATGTAATCGAATGCTTTATCTTTATATGTCTGAATTCTCAATAAGCAGTTGCATAAAAAATCAACGTATACATTATGCATGCATACACACACACACACAACCAGGGACACCTTTTATGAAGCTTCAGCAGCTCCACAGCTGCGTTACAATCAGTTGCAGGGAAAGCGAAGTTTGAGACCCTCTTACCCAGATACATCCGGAACCTGTCGAAGATCATCTTACACCTTCCAAAGTAAACCAGAAATTCTTACAATGTTTTAGATTGGGCGGGAGGGTGAGGTAAGCACTATATTCTACGAGGATGGTGATGTTTTAAGTTGTACATTATAAAATAGCATACATTATTGAGAGAGAGAGAGAGAGAGAGAGAGAGAGAGAGAGAGAGAGAGAGAGAGAGAGAGAGAGAGAGAGAGAGAGAATCACATATCAAGAAGCCTTCAAATGAGCTCGCTGGCTTAGAAATGGTATCATGAACCCAGTTTCAACCTCGTTAGTGTCTTTCTCCACGTCATACAGGCAGACCGTGTCAGCGAAAAATGAGAGTTTTGGACCTTTGCCTCGGAACCAATTAAGAGGAGACAAGCGGAGGGAAAAAAAGGATTCTTCCGTGGCCCTTTAATTCAGCTTCAGAAACTGCTTATCCTTTACCCTGGAAACGAAGGGTCATCTTTGACTAACTGTAAAATCTTTCACTCGTGTTTTAACTTCCAGATGTTTGGAACGAAACTTATTCGGGGATGTTTTATAAATTCAGCAGGGTGTTAACACACCTAAAAGATACTTCTTATCTTTTCTTACAATCTGATTCGAAATCGAAAATAATTCCTTGCGCGTCCATTCGGGGGGAAGAACTTTTGCTATCCCTTCTTTCCTCCGAGTTCCATCCTGCATGTTACACATCTGCTTCAAGGCCTTCCTTCAGTGATACGGAACAGTCAACTGTATTTGTCATGCAGGAAATATGAGGAATCAGTGCACTGTCAATGTGAAGAGACAACATTTCTGAAAGCCATATATGTTTTGTATCACGATAACTACCAGCAGTCGACTGCATTGCTTTGGCTAGGGTGGACAAGCATATTTTTTGCGATTGACCAAATGACGTCATGAGCAGGTTTGGTTCGGTGTATGAATCTATAAATGGCTCCTCTGTCTTCATCTAGTACCGTATGATCTAGAAAACAAATATATATATATATATATATATATATATATATATATATATATATATATATATATATATATATATATATATATCATCTATATTCACATGTTATGTTATATATTTTTTCGTGGTATCTTTTTTTTCCTGCAGTTTCTTTTAATCTGTACAAAAATATTTCTTTCTACCGTTTCTATGATCCACCCGTTTGGATTCAGGGCTCTATGCTCTACACCCAAGGGTTCTGGGCTCTACGCTCTACACGCACGGGTCCAGGGCTCTATGTTCAACACGCACGGGTCTAGGGGATCACTCACCTGCGATATTAGGGTTGACGGTGGTCCAGGCTGGCTGGCCGTTGGCTCTGGGCGGCTGCAGGAGCTGGAGTTCCAGGAGGTTGGGGGTGTGACTAGAGGGAGACGACGACTGCTCCTTGACCGAGTTGTCCTTCACCTCGGCTGTCATGCCTCTACGAAGCGCCGATCTCTTGTGGTGTTGGTGCAGGAGGAAGGCACAGATCAGGACTGCAAAAAGGGAACACTGGATTAAAACTGCCGGAAACACAAGAATGGCGGAGCTTATTATGTCATCATTACAGTGGGTAGCCGTACTGGAAATTCAGAGGAGGCGAAGCTCGACACTCACGCAGGAGGAAGGCGCACCAGACGAGGATGGCCACCAGAGCGCCCAACGACAGTTTTAACGAAGTCTCCCGTGCGTCCGGCAGCTGGCAGTGCTGTCCGCTGAACCCCACTGGACACGCACACGCGTACCCCGCTGCCAGACGTAGCACAACCCAATATCATTATTCTAGTTAACTGTTAATTAACTCGTAGATGAGAGAAGTCAAAATAATTGATAAGCTGCCTGAAATTCGACAGAAAAATAAATACTGAACAGACAAGCAACCGAAAGATATTGTAAACAGACAAATGATAAGTAAACAAGAAAGATGACTGGCATATAGACCGACAGACATCTGAGAAATAACGTAAGAGTTACCAGAATGTTTATTGAAGCAGGAGCCTCCGTTGAGACAGGGTTGCCAGATGCACTCGTCCTCGTCCTCGCACGTCGTTCTGGCAGTACTGAGGACGCGTCCCTCCCCGCACCTGCCGGTGGGGATCAACCTATATGAAAAAATTACACTCACACACACATATGTGTGTGTCCGGAAATTAATATGCAGACTAACACTCACTATACGTTAATATGTTTATTAACAGGGAACTGATACTGCAATCAAGCCGTACCGATACATTTTGTGTGAACTGCTATTGTAACGTATTTGTAATCAAGGTCCTGTGCTGTGTTTAATTGCTTCTCTGTGGATGATCGGTGGAATCGGTGTGTACTTTCCACCAGAGTAACTTCGTCATTATTTTATATTCTACGGTCGACGGTTTATCCAGCGACGTACGTATGTAAAAAAAACGTCATAATATCTTCAGTGAAGTTTCTCTATTGCAAGTGGACATGCTGGGTTGATATATATGGAGAGTGAGAGGAGAATCTCATTTGTGGGTAGGTGACGAGGGAATTTATGAAAAACGATGGCTCGATGCCTGGGAAACATGACAGAAGTAAAGGCAAGAATCCGCCTCCTTTAAGTGAAGGATCCTTCCTTACTTGAAGGTAGAAACCTTCCCAGGTGAGCTGACGATAAGGATGATGCTGGAGCCTTCCTTTGCTGGTGAAGAACCGTCTCTCCTGCCATAGGCCACAACAGACATACATGATTCAGTTACGAAGCTGGTGGAGGCGAGGACAACGTTCCGTCCTTAAGAGGGTTTAAGGTTCCTTTACCCTACAAGCTGGAGAGGGTCTCCCGGTTGGGTTAAGGGACCAGGTGTCAGGTCTTTAAAAGGGTGAAGGCGAGGTCGATTTCCGATAAATGAAGACATGCATTATCCTATCACAGGATAGAAAAGACCCTTCTGGAGGAGGAACTCGATCCAGGTCACTCACCCACAATCGTAGGACCTCCAGGTGTCGACGCAGGTGAAGGGCGCCCTGCAGGTCACGTTGGTACAGGCTGGGGGAGCGGCGCACCCACGCTCCACGCCCTTGAACACGCCAGCCTCAGCCCACGCCGTGCTGTTGACGGCGGGCAGCAACGGCACACCTCGCCCGGAGATGCGGAGGTCGTCCATGCAACCTGAAGGAGGATCACGATGAAGACCCGAGTGTGATTCTACGTACATGTTTGCTCAAGTGTTCCATGCTCTTACCTGTCCGTTCGTAAGTGACTATTACTTGTCATTAGTTCGTGACTGATTCCTCTTACGTAAACACGAACTTGACTATTCTGGCGTGTCTATTGACATATGGAATAACATGTGTCTCTACTAATAGTATCTATTTACACGTGTACATTAACATGTGAGTGTACTCATACTGAACAAAGAGCGACACTGCTTGATTGCTAGACATATTAACTCAGCCGCAGGTAGTCATCACCACGATCGCCACCCACCATGGTAATCGCCACAATAACTACCCATCACATCATTACCCATACCATCATGGCAGTCGCCAATAACCACCATGTTCGCTACCTACCATCATGGTAGTCGCTGTGGATCTGGATAACGTTGGCAGAGGCGATCTGTGGCGAGCCTCCCACACTGACGCCCTCCTCGCCATCCACCTCTAGCAGTTGCCGCCCTTCCAGCGACACGGAGGCGTTGTACAGGTCGCCTCCGTCGCCGTCGTCTACCGACAGGAAGGTCGCCGACCCATGCCTGCAGGAAGACGAAGAAGGTGCTGTGAACGGCAGTGATGTTACATGTCAATCTCGGTCATATCAGGTCCTACGCCTCCCAAAGTCGTGCCTCTGAAGATGGCGTATAGAAAAATAAAAATAATGATGATAACGAAAAAAAGAAAAGGTATAGTAACAATGAAAGCTGTTAATCATGAAACATCCGGTGTGAAAATTCGTACAGAATTGACTTTAACAGAAAACGGTACGGGCAAATCAAAACAACCCATATTGCATATTAATTTTTCCGAATGGCTTTACTTTTTTATCATGTTGCACAATATACAATATTCGAGGGCTGAATTCTGCCTACCAACTACTCAAGTATCGCTTGTCCTCTAGAAATCTTGAGGAGCGTATTCGAGCCATCATTCAAAAGGCTATTTGACCCAATGGCGCGAGATGTAAAGTGAGCAACAAGGCGATGTGATGGGGCTGCATGTCCTTTTCTTGTCCCTGGACCCTGGTGTATGGTAGGTAACTTATAAGGGATGACGAACACCAAGTGACCGGAGGGTTACTCTGATCTATCATAAAACATGAAAATGGGCGATCGTGTTTGTCGGCAAACGTGAGGATTATCAAATCCAAGAACCGTTCTTAAATCGCTTTGACGTGATGGACTTACAGCAACCTAGTGTGAACAGCAGTTCGACAATGAAAGGGAAGATTCATGGAAAAGATAAGAAATAAAAGACGTCGCCTCTTATTTACAAATCCTGAGTGGTAAAACACCCATATATTTCCCTCCAAAGTTTAATCAAACCTTTAAAGTTACTTCTTCCCAGACCGTTCAGCAACATAAAGCTAAACACATGATAGAACTGGCAATACCATTGTTATACGTACCACAGAGCGTGTCTGGTGTGATGACGCACTTGACACTCGGTCAAATACACTCGATCACGTCCCCACTGATCGTTCTTTTTTTTCTCTTTTTGGCCAATTCCGTCCACCGGAGGGTAGCTGCTACCCTCCGGTGGACGGAAGCTTCCTGCCATCCGCTCAGCTGTGAGCAGATACAGCGGACACACGGGAACTGCTGACGCTGTTTAGGGGTATTGTTAAACATCAGCCATGTAACTCCCTGATTGTGACAGAGCACACACACCTCCCGCCCTATGTTGGCAGCTCGACTTACAGAGCAAACCCTTCAGCTGTGTCGATAGCCCTTCTAAGTCGTGGCCGTACGAGTTTTATATTGGGGTATCTTTATTACTCTCTACCATCCCGCACTATGTAAGCAGGTGAAGGAAGCACAGCAGTGGCTTGCGCTTTGAGCAGAGGACAATGCACTGCTTTTCCCTGCTCCAGTGTGAGGTGATGGAGCAGAAGATATCACTTCGTCTATTGGTACATTCGTAAAGCGTAGGTGTCTGCTACACTGAGTATGCTATGAGCTAATTGTACCATACGTCCACGACAGAGGTTTGTGCACAATAAGCGAATGATGTGTATGATATCAGTAGACCTACACTCAATCCACCAAGACGAACAAATCATCATTGAACTTCTTGCCCCTCCAGTCCCGCCAAGTGGACGAAAAGGAGTACAAAATCTTCAAGAAACTTCTCACTCCGAGTCTTGCTTGAATGAAGATAACACATGCCTTATGACAGATGCCTCACAGAAGGCGACTGAGAGAGAGAGAGAGCATCCACCCACTTGCAGTAGAGCTTCATAAACGTTTGTGTCATGAAATAAAAGACAAACATGTTGCACTTTCTCCCATCCCCCCCTCGCACAAAACCATAACGTTTCGTAAATACATTTGTCGTGAAACAAGAAACGAGTCGTGTTCTTTTGTTTTTTTTTACCGGTCACGTGTTGGCTTTCGCTTACGTATCTGCTGCGCTTGATTCATTTCCCCGAGTGCTTCACTGCTTCCTTATTAATCATTCATTGCTGTTTCCTTATTAATCACTCACTCATATACTTCAACTACGTGTCAGGCTAACTAGCTCGTTACGGTGCTTTGATAACAGATTTACATCCTCCTCCTCCTCTGTGTACTGGCGTTACATAAAGGACCAATTTGTGTTGACCTTCAACACTGTTGAGATCAGCGTTTTGTCTCGTTAACGGCACATTATGTTATGCTCCCGTTTGCCCCGTTTTATTGAGAGAAATAATTGTAATTCCGACATGTCTTGGGGCTACGTTCTCTCTAAGCTTTGATTACGTCACTTCCTGCCATTTCAGTATCTGCACTGGCGTTTTCATCCTACTAATGGAATATTTCATCACCTACATTTCCTTCAAGGAATGACCATCGAATTATACCGATTACTCATCATTTTGGGTGTAGAGGAATGGATAAATATGTTTACGAGAGAAATAAAACAAAGGCAGATACGAATACTTTCACAAATGAAACCACAGACAAGTTCATCATGTATCGTGATGAACAGAAGCAAAATTTATCTTTAGTTACTACACACACACACACACACACACACACACACACACACACACACACACACATACACACCATCCACGACCTCTGTACCCACGGTACAGGAGGGCTTGTACTGGGAACACTACAGCGAATGATTAATAACCTCTCTCGCTCACGGCCGCTGTAATCAAGGCATAGTTTTTTTCCCCTCGGTCTTAAGGAGTTTTATCCCTGATAATTAAACTAGGCAAAGTTAAAGGCCACTTCGATATTCTACCCCTCAACGGGTGGATGGTAAAAAAAAAAAAAAAAAAGAATATTACCGCGTTTTGCCACTTGATCTTAGCACGAGGGAAGCTGAGGCTGCAACATTATTGAGAGAGAGAGAGAGAGAGAGAGAGAGAGAGAGAGAGAGAGAGAGAGAGAGAGAGAGAGAGAGAGAGTCAATACATACTACACACTGGGGTATACTATACCTCTCACCTGATCACCTCTCACTACACGCCTCTCTCTCACCTGGCTGCCACTACCGTGTGCCACTGGCCGTCCGTGACCTGGGCTCGGGTCAGGCACAGTGACCTGGCGGGGTCAGGCTGGAACTGCAGCAGGACACAGAGTCGCCCATTGACCAGCTGTAGCGCCAGGTGGTCTCGGCCGCCCCGGGAGGACAGTACCACCAGCTGGCCTCGTGGCGTCCTCGTGCGGAGCCTGGGGAGAGGATGGGAGGTTACTGGCGGGAGTACGAGAAGATGGGAGGTGAGGAACCTACTACAGGGAGAATATAGAGAGCTGGGGAGGTTACCGGGGGAGAACCAATACCTTGGGAGGGTGACTGAGGGGAGTACAGATGAGGGTGAAAATAAGTGAAAAGTTTTACGTCTGAGAGTTGAGGGAGACCACTGTCGTGCACAGAGGCTAATGAACACTTACAATGATTAGTCCAAGCATAATGATAGTGTTAGGTAATTACAGTACATGCGTGGAAGAGTGGTGATGATGTTTGATAATTATCTTAACCTATGAGTACTGGTAATGATACATGGCGTAATTATGGTACTTGTGAATGCTGCTAGCCCACGGTAAGGTTGATGATGTAACAATCATCATGAGAGTGGGTAATGCTAATAATCACGTACGATAATTATCATACTCCTGGACGATGCTCATGATTTAATAATGGCAGCTCAGGGTGAGCCCGGTGATAACAGATGATCATCGTACACGGCGGGTGAAGGGTAGCAGCATACGATAACCATCGGGTGAACGTTGGTGATGCGAACTGATCATCGTACCTCAGGTTGCGCTTAGCAGTAAAGGACAATTATCGTGCCTCGTGGTGAATGTTGGTAGTGTACGACAACTATCATACCTAAGGTTAACGATGATGATATGAATAAATTATCGTACCTCAGGTTGTGCCTAGTAGTAATGGATAATTATCGTGCCTCGTGGTGAATGTTGGTAGTGTACGACAACTATCATACCTGAGGTTAACGATGATGATATGAATAAATTATCGTACCTCAGGTTGTGCCTAGTAGTAATGGATAATTATCGTGCCTCGTGGTGAATGTTGGTAGTGTACGATAACTATCATACCTAAGGACAACGTTGGTGATGTGCAATGATCATCGTACCTCAGAGTGATGGTGGTGGTGTATCCGAGCGGGGTGAAGGACAGAGCCAGCTTGATGTAACTGTTGACGAGGAATGACGTGGGCGTGGTGGGCGTGGTACAGCCTGGTCCCGCCCACCCGGGCTGGCACTCACACCTCAGTGACCCTGGCGACCCATGGCATCTGCCGAAGGTCAAGGAACGTCATCAGAGCCGCTCTCTACCGTCTTGCGTAATGAGAACAGAATCTGAGGGTGTTAACGAACTCTACAACTTAAGATTTTCATACTTGAGTGTACGAGAATGAACAACTTTATACTGCAGGTGTTGTAACTAAGTTATAACCAAGAATGCTGTGAGTTACTACAAGTTATCATGCTGTTACTGCAGGTGTTGTAAGTTATAACCAAGCATGCTGCGAGTTATTACAAGTTATCACGTTGTAATTAAGGGAGAGATCCGTTGTTTACGAATGGTTCTAATTGGGGTATCAGATTCTCGTATTCATAAGGTTCACATAACATGCACAATGGTAAGACGATGAAATATGCTGGTGTATGTGATATATTGCCGGGATATGAGTATACCATGAGTATCAGAGGTCGCATTCACTCCCCATATCCTTACCTCCCATTCCCTTCTTACCTTGACCTCGACCCCCTCACGTGACCCCCGACTTCTGAGATTACGACAAAACACATGAGCCTTGACCTCAACATGACCTCCCCAGACTCGACCTCCATAAATAACCTCCTGAATTCTGGCTCTCACCTGAGACCCCCCTTCTCACTCCCAAAGCCCCTCACATAGTTTGACCTCTGACCCCCGACTGACCTGCCGTGGAGACCGCAGTGGAGGCCGGTGGAGAGGCAGTCAGCAGCCGGGCACCCGGGGTAGCTTCGCCGGCTGAGGAGTCCCTCGCCCAGGTCCGCCAGCTGCGCAAGCCGGGAGAACAGGCAAGATAAGGTGGAGTCGTGTCATTTCTTATCAGGAGAACAGGCAAGATAAGGTGGAGTCGTGTCATATCTTATCAGGGGAACAGGCAAGATAAGGTGGAGTCGTGTCATATCTTATCAGGAGAACAGGCAAGATAAGGTGGAGTCGTGTCATATCTTATCAGGGGAACAGGCAAGATAAGGAGTCGTGTCATTTCTTATCAGGGGAACAGGCAAGGTCGTGTCATATCTTATCAGGGGAACAGGAAAGATAAGGAGTCGTGTCATATCTTATCAGGGGAACAGGCAAGATAAGGAGTCGTGTCATATCTTATCAGAGGAACAGGCAAGGTAAGGCGTCGTGTCATTTCTTATCAGGGGAAAAGGCAAGATAAGGAGTCGTGTCATATCTTATCAGGAGGAAATAAGGATCAGGGGGAAAAAAGGACAGATACTGAGACGTGTATCTTTCTCCAGTTATGAAGGGCAAAGTCAACTATGAACTTAAATATATCAAAAAAAGTGGTTATAACAAAGTAATAAAGGTAGATGAAAGATGAGGACAGAGGAAAGATAAGGGCAGATGATAAAGATAATTTACTACAGCTGACCTGGCCATTGATCCTCAGGTTCCTGAGACATCCTCGCAAGGGTCGTGGGCGGAGTGGGGCGGGCCAGCCGTAGTGGGTGTGGGCGGGGGGCGGGTGTGCCAGACCGCCTATCTGAAGTGGACGGGCCGTGTTGAGGACCCGGGCGGCCCTGGGTAGTCCGGCAGCGCCCCTGCAAGTGTGGGCGTCTGGGGGCGCGGGGTTAGAGGGCGGCGTGGGCGGAGTATCGAGGCTGGTGCCGGAACACAGGTCCACTATCATCTCCACCAGCTGCGGCAGGAGGAGGAAGAGAAATGGGTCAAGTTTCTATTAATACAGACCTTCAGTGGGACTGGCGTAAATCACGCCACTCACACCTACGGAGTGGGTACGTGGGTAAAAATGTTCCTTTAAGTGGTGAGTCACATATCCCATCTAATGAGTGGGAATATCAAATCAAAGGATCGGATAGGTTACGTCATACCTCCTACTAAGTGGATAAATAGGTAAGTTCAGTCTTTTGAGAATGCCAGTGGTTACAGGGGCAAATCCCGACACTACGAGTCCTCAGTGGATACAAAGTGGAAGTCCCACCACCACACAGCCCCACTGTATAAAGTCGTAAAAACTTCGTTGTCATGGAGAATCACTAAGCACAAGGAAAAAGAAGCACGCCTCCTTGTTACAGACCTCAGAGCACTTGTTTCATGTCCCCACAGATAACACAAACTGGTACAGCAGCTGTGTACACTCTATACGCTTCCCATGTAATCATGTTCGAGACCAGAAAGAGTGAGGGCATCAACACTATCCCAGAGAGAGAGAGAGAGAGAGAGAGAGAGAGAGAGAGAGAGAGAGAGAGAGAGAGAGAGAGAGAGAGAGAGAGAGAGAGAGAGAAACTCTGCACATACTACATTACTCATACTCTTCGCTCTCACACTGCTCTGGTTTATGTCCTGTAGCGTAGTACAGAAAAACGAAAAACAATATCAATATTCTCAAGTTACGAAAGATAAAACTTTCTGTTGTCTTTCCAGTAATATGACCCACAAACACATGAAAAGATCATAAAAGGTCATGTGTACTGGTTACACCCGTGAGAAACACAAAGATGGGACATTCTGGAATCCAGACACTCAGAAATATGAAAAAAAACTCAAATAATTTCAAATTTCAAGATTTCGGTTAACAAATCTAGAATGCATAATAATTTTCTTCTCAGGAACGTAATTTCACCGGAAATCGACTACTTTTGTTTGGATTGCCGGTTTCCGTGGGTAAGAGAACGAACCTTTTCCGTGCACAAAGCCCACTTGTACTGAAACACCCGAGAGCAGTAGAGACACGCACGCAGTGGTAGCCACTAACCTCGTCCTTCCATATGAGGTCTATCCTATGCCAGGTGTCGTCGGCCAGGGAGTAGGAGGCGTTGAGGGAGAGGGTGACGGCGCCAGCTCCCAGGTCCAGGAGGAGGGATGGACGGCCCCCTCGCAGCTCCAACAACAACACGTCACTGGTTCCCCTGGCGGCTCCTTCTGTCACTTGGCTGGCTCCTCGGAGAGCCCCTCCCGCCACGTCGCTGGATCCCATCGAACCGTCGTCGACACTGTTGGTTCTTCTTGTGTCCCCTTCTTCTACGTCCTCCCCTTTCACTTGGGACTCCTCGGTGTCGCTGGCTACCCCAGAGATCCCCTCCTCCCACAGGGGACCAGAGTACAGCAGCGTGGCGTCCCCAGAGGCGGTGAGGATCTCTAGGCTTAGGTGGACCTCAGCACAGGTGGGGACGGGCGGCACCCACACCCACCCACCACTGTCTGGGTTGGTCCCGCCCCCAGGGTCCGCCTCGCCCACGCCCCCACCCTCGAAGTATCTGCTGAGGACCTTACAGCGGGAACCCCAGGTGCCGTAAGGACAAATACACCTGTGGGAAGAACATGAAAATTTACATCCCTGGTAAATACAAATGCATATGCTGAACAAACACATCTTAAATGGGATACGAATGAATATGTGGGAGAAAGACACCTCAAAGACGAGCAAATACATTTACATATATACAGTTTTGCGTGGACCATTACACCTGTGGGACAAACAAATGCACCTATAGGATGCACAAGTTTACGTGCGAGTTGACAAAACAAATACACATCGCATAAACGATTACAGTTGTAGAGGCAACAGTATTGAGAATGATACGAGTAGAATATCCTTGAAAATGTTGCATAAGTCGGTAAACATTTTCAGTGCCACCCACACTTATGCACTCACGAGAGCAAGAATCAACGAGCGAGAGACGACTCCAAGCTCTTTCCAATTCGCAGTTTCCCCAGAGCATCTACCTGAAACTCGTCTGGCGACCTCAGTTCAAAGGGTCGTTTACTCCCGTCTTGCAGCTGGGCTCTCAAGGCTTTGCTGGCAATTAGCTTTACGGGGTGACATATCAACAATACGATATGCTCGCTGAATCCTGCTCTCAATTTCCTATCCACAAGCGCACCTGATCACCAGCTATGTACGAAGCAGGTATTAGCAGACACGTCACCACAGAGGGGATCAATATCATACCACAACTAAAATCCAGTGCTAAAAAGGAAATGAGAGAGGTATAAAAAATAAAAAAATTACAGACATTTGGGATCAAAAACAACGAGGGGAGGGACTATCTGAGAAACTCCGGAACGTAAAGAAAGATAGGGTGATGACGACATGTTGCGACTCGGTAACCCCTGCAAGAGACAACACAGGACACCTGTTTTCATCCAGAGCACATATCTGAAGGCTGCCCCCCCTCTGTGTATTGTGACGGTGTGGTCTGTTTGCGCGATACCTTGAGTGGTCTGATGACACTAGTCAGGGACAGGGGAGTGGGTGGGAGCTAATCACATGGTGCTTGAAGACACAAGCAACCCCTGGGGCACTTCAGACTTGTTTTATAAGGTGACAGCTCCTTCGGCTGGTGTTTCGGGTGTAATCACTCACCTGGCGTAGCTGAGGCATATAATGAGTCACGTGTAGAGTTACATCAGTTCACATGGTGGCCTTGAGTGTTGGCACACGCCTGTCATAACTAAGTTAGGTGTGGGACACACCGGTAGAAGCACTCACCTGGCACCTGTAGGTACACACCTGCCACCGATAAGACAGGTGTGGGTCCTACTGGAAGATCTACATCCATTTACCTATCGCATGCGGGTTGAAGCAGACACCTGCTGTCACTAAAACAGCTGTGCGCTACACTTGTAGAGCTTATAACCCACTCACCTGGTGCCGGTGGGTGTAGGCATACACCTGCCACCGTTGAGGCAGGTGTCGGGGCCACAGGCCTGGTCCTCAGGAGGGTTGGTGGGGCCTAAGCAGCCACAGCCCCGACGGATCTCCAAGCGGGGGCCCACCACAGCTGTGTTGCGGGCGTCCACCACACTGTACCCTCTTCCCAGGACCGCCCGCGCCCAGCACCCGCCCTCACAACTGGAAGTCTCGGGCGCAGGAATCTGAGTAACCCGACGGACATTTTCTTCGCAGGAGGCTACGCCCACGTCCTCCACAGCGACTCCCAAGATCTGAGTCAACTGTTCGAGAAAGCGAGAAGAGAACAGTCTCAAAACAGTTTTCAGAAGTGATGTTAAATGAAAACTGATAAGTAGCGAAGGAATTAAGAGCAATATTCTCGACACTCCGAGGCGAGAGAAAACAGAAAACGTTGTACGAGTTCGATGTCCAATATTGTCACCCTCGCGTCCTGCTGGCGACGGGTACATAGAACTCTCCCGGTCTATTGAAAATCAAAGGTCAAAGCTAATGGAATGAGCAACTTGGCTGAAAGAAAAATAGTGGAGAATGACCTAAAGCTGATGTATATGTAGGAAGATTTGTTCCCTAACGTGGAAGGAATGACACTAAACCCCTAGCGGGTACTTAAAGATAAGGAAGAGTTAGCAGTGAAGTGGGAGGCCATAAAGGTAAACAAAGAGAAGGGAGGTGTACTCAATTGCGGGTCAGCAGTGAAGAGGAGATGGTGCTGTAAACACGGCGGATGTGACTGTAAACACGGCGGATGTAAATGTAAACAAGACGGTTCTACAATACAGGGAGGGGTGCGAGTCGAAAATATTTACGTCATTACCAGTCAAGACAAAATGCCTGCTCGTAAACAAGAAGTAATTGTAAACAAGTAATGAGGTGTTTGCTGTAAACAAGGCCGAGCCAGGAGTAGACAAGGGGGTGGGTGGTGCTGACCTCACGTCTGCGGTACAGAAGGATGTGGTTGAGGTTGTGGACGCCGGGCGCCGACACCCAGACGTGGGTGGTGGGCGGCGTCGTCTTCTGACCCGTCCTCTTCCACCCACTTCGGTTTCCCCGACGTTGCTGCCACCCTCACGCCCGTTCCACCCTCAGCCGCCCACGTACCCGTACCGTCATCATCCACCCACGCCTGCACGCCCGTGGTCTTGCCTTCCACCCACGCCCGGGAGGCGACCACCAGCCGACGCAGGATGGACGTTCCGCCCTGAGGGAGGATGTCAAGAGACTTAGGAAATGTCACCCTGCTTGCTACCTTGAGTGTAGCATGTCACACACGTTGCCTCCGTGGCATGTGTTCACTCCACTACCCACTGGTACTCTACCTCCCAGCGTGTCACTCTCCTTATTCTTTCTCTCCCAAGATGATAACAATAAATCCAGGTCATGGGAAAACAGTTTTCAATGCGAGGATTATATAGGAATTTTCACCTTGGTACAAAAGCTATATTTATATGGTAAACTATACTGCTTACTCAAAGAACCTCTCACGCTAATTAAGCTACCCAAAGACCCATCAGTTACTCCAATCACCTAATCAGGCTGCAAAAAAAAATTAGCCAACCGATGAAAAGAAAGCAATTAGATACCTCCAGTTTAGTCAAGCAATCAACGAATCAATCACCCAATATATGTAACCAACCAGGGACCTTACCCGACTCTCCTGCCTGATGACCTGGTGGGGGTCAGCCGCGAGGGTCAGGAGTGTTGCCCGCGTGACGTCACGCGAGGTCAGGGACTTGACCTCGACCGTGACGTTGGCCATGACCCCTGCCTGACCTTGGCTGACGTCATCGACCGAAAATGCCAGCTCGTATCTGAAGGGGAGAGAGAAGAACAAGGCAGGAGAGCATGGTGGGGGAAAGGGAGGGAGAGTGGGGAGGTGTGGGGTAAATGTGGGGTTCTACATAGTGGGGGAGAGAAAGACTACGTGAGGGGGAGGTGGGGATGTTGCTCAGGGGGAGAAACCATGAGAAGGTTTTAGGAAGCGATTACAAGGGAATATACAGAAGAATAAAGACACAAGGACAAGGCAAAGGAAAGGCTGTTGCAGGAGGCAGACTAGATAGAGAGAGAGAGAGAGAGAGAGAGAGAGAGAGAGAGAGAGAGAGAGAGAGAGAGAGAGAGAGAGAGAGAGAGAGGTATTATAGTACGAAAGCTAAAGGTGAAGGAACCGAAGAAGAAATACCGAGGGGAGACATAATGCCTACAGAGAGAGAGAGAGAGAGAGAGAGAGAGAGAGAGAGAGAGAGAGAGAGAGAGAGAGAGAGAGAGAGAGAGAGAGATTCAGATACCCAGGAGAAAAACTTGAAGCACTTATAAGAAAAAAAAGGTAAATCTGTCATATTCAGACAATAACAACACTAAAAAAAACAAGAAGACAATTGAAAACCCTTTCATGCACACGTCACATCTGTGATATGACGAGTATCAGATATTGCACCGTCCTGTTCAACGCTGAGGATATCTATTTCAAAGGCATTCGTGTGATCTGTAGGTCATCAGGTGACGGGGCACTTTCACCTGCAAGGTGAGGTGGACACAGGTCACCTACCTAGGTCGTCAGGAGGGATGAATACCTTCACCCACCTCCCTTACCATTACGTGAAGTCTTATTGCCGAAAGGTTGGTTCTCTTCCTCTTTTTTTTTTCAGCTATTACTCCAGTTTCTCCTTCCTGAGAACGGGCTGCTTGGGTGCCCCGCCATCACTGGCTGAATCACGTAACCTTCACCAACTAAGTTGGTAAGGGACACCTTCACCTACCGGCCATCAGGCAGGGAGGAACACCTTCCACCTACCGGCCATCTGGGTTGGAGGAACACCTTCACCTACCGGCCATCTGGGGTGGAGGCAGCCATGGTCAGGTCCCCGGTGGAGGTGTCGAGGAAGAAGCCCCGTTGGTGGCGTCTCCAGGCGTAGGTCTTGGAGGAGGAGGCCCAGTCGTCCGGGTCCTGCACGTACACCCTCCCAAGGGGCACCGGAGCCACCTGGGGCTGCAGGGAGAGAGAGGGAGAGAAATGTGAGAGAGGACATAGAGTGGTGACACTCTCACAAAAATTGTGTGAAATAAAGGAGAGAGAAGGAAATGACGTAAAAAGACTTACTGGTAATAACTGATCAGATTCAATGAGTACCTGGAGGGTGTGTGGACAGTGACGGTCATACCGTCAGTGACTGACCTGGAGGGTGTGTGGACAGTGACGGTCTTGACGTTAGTGACTGACCTGGAGGGTGTGGACAGTGACGGTCTTGGCGGCGGGGGTCATCGGGTTGTCGTTGAGGTCAGTGACGTGGATGGTGAGGGTGACGGTGGCGGAGAGCGACCCGGCGTCCGTCACCACCAGAGGCACCAGCAGCTGCCGCTCTTCCTCCCTGTCCAGGGGCGCCAGGGTGGAGACTACCCCCACCCCGCGGCCCTCATCCCCTCCTGCAGGAGGTGAAGGTTAGTCGCCAGAGAGAAAAGTGAAGCGAGAGAAAGAGAGAAGAAAGAAAGGAAACGTTGGAGGCAATACAGTGAGACCATGGTGTGGTGGACGCCAGCGAAGATGTGATGAGAGCTGGGCCCTAGGGATTGCAAGAGGGAAGAGGCTGATGAAGGAGAGGTGGACGACGAGCGAAGATAAATGGCGGGCGGGAGAGACGGCAAACATTCGTATATTATTGCCACGGTTGACGTGATCTGTGATCCATCCGGTAAAGTGAGGTAAATGATGTGTAAAGTCTTCAGCAGGATAAGTTGTGAGAGATGTGTCGCTGTGGGGAGAGGTGAGGCTCAGCCTCGTGTCAGGGTTTGTGTCGGTGATTTCAAGAACCGCCCAGGGAATAGTGTGTAAAGGACGGCCTGGATGGGATTTATTGGTAGTTTGGGAGTCTGTGATGAGCGAAGGTGCGTTGTAGAACGTGGGTGCGTGACGGGGCGTTGAGGACGTGGTGCGTGACAGGACATAGGTGTGTGGCAGGGAGTTGAGGTGCGAGATGTCATGTGACAGTCAGGAAGTCAGCTGAGGGAGTTACTCACTCTTGTCATGCGTGACCATGACGGTGGCGCT
This sequence comes from Panulirus ornatus, assembly GCF_036320965.1. Classification (NCBI taxonomy): domain Eukaryota; kingdom Metazoa; phylum Arthropoda; class Malacostraca; order Decapoda; family Palinuridae; genus Panulirus; species Panulirus ornatus. Next base: position 14,708,406 of record NC_092291.1, read on the forward strand.
GACGTGGGGCGGCGCCCGGGGATCGAGGGCGAGGGTGAAGGGCGGGCCGTGACCCAGACGCCAGTCGTCGGGGTCATCCAATGTGACCCGGGCCACCTCCTTCCTCCTGCCGTTCTCCACCACCCGTACCTCCCGCGGCTCAGCCAGGAACGGCGGGTTGTCGTTCACATCCGTCACGTTCACCTGAGGGAGGGCCACTGAGGTCAGGCTGGGTCATCTGGGGGAGGAGGAGGTAGGAAGTGGCACTGAGTCCCTACATGTCAAGTAAGGTTATCTGGGAGAGAGGGAGGTCAGGCATGACAACTTGGGACGGGTCAAGCACGTCGACCTTGGGGAAGAGGTCAGGCAGGGTTACTTGGATACAGGTCATACAGACTGGCCTGGGGGAGGTTCATGTAGGAAGAATCAGGAAGAGGACAGGTAGGGTCATTTATCGGGTGGGTCAAGTAAGGTCATCTGAGGGACGAACAGCACCTGCCGCTGGTACTCACAGAGAGGGTGGCGGTGGCCGTCCTGGGCGGCACGCCGTCGTCCGTCGCTCGCACCAGCAGATTGTGGGTGGCCGCCGCCTCCCGATCAAGGCCGCCCGCCAGACGCACCGCCCCGGATCCGTCCACACTAAATCGGCCGTCGGGGTCGCTGGTCGGAGCTATACTGTATCTGATCCTGCTGTAGCCGCCCTGCAGGGTCAGGGGAAACGGGTCGTGGGTAATGATGACAAAACAAGGGATAAAACACACACACACACACTCATTGGACACGGCTGCTCACCCCATCCAGGTCGTGGGCGGTGAAGGTGGTGAGGTGGGTGCCCGCGGGCGTGTCCTCAGGCAGGGTCAGGTGGGCGTGGTGTGTGGTGAAGACGGGCGGGTTGTCGTTGGCGTCGGCCACCTGCAGGTTGACCCAGGTGCCGTCCACGTGGTACTTGTCCTCCCAACCTTCCTCACCCTGCAAGCAAGCAACCAACAGCCACGTCAATCCAACTATCAGCAAACAGGTGAGGTATCCCCTCCTCCCAACGCCAAATTACTTACTCCTAGCGATTCCTAGCCTTTGGCAGATGATCCGTAATCAATAAAGCTATCATTATCCTCCTTATATAATCTAGGAGATTATATAGGGCCTCTTAACCTGCTGGTATTGTGAAGACTTTCCACCCATAACGAGGCCAAGTAAACATCAGTGAACTGTAGGGGGTGAAGACCTACCATGTCTGTCACTTCGACTCGGAAGCGAAATCCTTTCCTGTGGTCGGGGTTCTCGTAGTCCAGGGGCTCCAAGGGGCGCAGGTCTCCTCCAGGGGCTCCGACCCGTCGCCCCTCAATACGAAACATCTGCCAACCGTGCCCACTGTCCGGCACCACCTGTGGGAACCAGCTGTCATCATCAAGCTATTCAAGTAAGACTTTAATTCTGTCTGAATATTTCTCTCTCTCTCTCTCTTTCCCTCCTCAGCTATATCTATCTACCCATTCATATAATCTATCACCTATCTGTCACTCTTTAAGTATACAAGTTACAACCAAATACCAGTGTGTTCTTGAGGGAACGCTAAACATGCTCCCGTTTGCCTTGTTAAAACTGGTAGAATTGGTCGAGGCTGGTAGCCTAGCTAAATGGCCACCAACATCACTTGGTTGATGGCTCTAACTTTGGCAAATATTCGCTTGATTTTATGAACGACGTTAACCTCACAGGCGACATCAGTATAAGCCATGTTACCATAACTGAGAGACATCCAGACAGATCCTGAAATAGCATGAACATACCCTAGATTGAAGTAAATTCCGCTGGTTATATTTAAGCAGGTTGACTAACCACTTTATATAAGTACGACGGTATGATTTTTTTTCTAAGACGATACGACCCTTTGAGTACGAAGGTTCGAACCCTTAGGTGAGATGGCTTGACCCTTTTTTTAAGGTCTAATGGCCAGGTCATCACGCTCCGGGGTCATACCATCGTTATCATTATCATTATTGTCATTACGAGTGGTAGTAGTAGTAGTAGTAGTAGTAATAGCTGTGGCAGCAGTAATAGTAGTAGTTGTGGTAGCAGTAATGCTATTGCAGGGTAATGGCTGCTTGACCCTGTATGAAAACTAAGAGATTATGGTTGCTTACTGACCCTGTATGTGAAGTTGTTGAAGATAATGGCTCCTTACTGTCCCTGTAGGTGAAGTTGTTGAAGATAATGGTTGCTTACTGACCCTGTAGGTGAAGTTGTTGAAGATAATGGTTGCTTACTGACCCTGTAGGTGAAGTTGTTGAAGATAATGGTTGCTTACTGACCCTGTAGGTGAAGTTGTTGAGATAATGGTTGCTTACTGACCCTGTAGGTGAAGTTGTTGGAGATAATGGTTGTTTACTGACCCTGAATGTGAAATTGTTGAAGATAATGGCTGCTTACTGACCCTCTACGTGAATTTGTTGAAGATAATGGCTGCTTACTGACCCTGTAGGTGAAGTTGTTGAAGATAATGGTTGCTTACTGACCCTCTACGTGAATTTGTTGAAGATAATGGCTGCTTACTGACCCTATACGTGAAGTTGTTGAAGATAATGGTTGCTTACTGACCCTGTAGGTGAAGTTGTTGAAGATAATGGTTGCTTACTGACCTTGTAGGTGAAGTTGTTGGAGATAATGGTTGTTTACTGACCCTGTAGGTGAAGTTGTTGGAGATGTCGTGGTCGACGACGGTGAGGGTGGCCACCACCCGCTGCGGACTGTGTCTTTCCGACACCTCCAGCCACCACTCCGGCCGGGAGAACCTGGGCGGCACGTCGTTCACGTCTCGCACCTCCACCACCACCGTCCCCGTGCCTGACGGAGGGAGGGAGTCAGTGCTGGTGGTGGCAGGGATGGAGGGAGTTACTGCTGGTACTGGGAGAAAGGGAGGGAGGGAGGGAGTCAGTGCTGGTGGTGGCAGGGAGGGAGGGAGTTACTGCTGGTACTGGGAGAAAGGGAGGGAGTGAGGGAGGTTAATGCTGATGCTGGAAGGTTAATGCTGACGTTCGGGAGGAGGAGATTAGTGAACCTCCCTACGACACACCAAGCAATCGATGAGCACCCATTCTTCCTTAATACCCCACCCTGAACCCTAGCTCATCCCTACCAGACCTGAAATCCCCCTCACCTTCGACGCCGTCACCGTCGGCGGCCACTACACAAGCCCCCTTGATGTTCACCTGACACCCCCTGTGCCTCCCATGGCCTTCCTCTTAACCTTGAGTCACCTTAGTCTAAAGGTCCACCTAACCCTTGAAATCCCCCTCCTCCCAGAGATCCACCTCACCCTCAATCCCCGCACCTAGAGGTCTAACTCACCCTCAATCCTCCCCTACCTAGAGGTCCACCTCACCCTTAACTCCCACTTCCCAGAGGAGCAGCTCACCCTTGAGGCCGCCGCCGTCGGTGGCCACCACCTGGATGGAGAAGCGCTGGGTCTTCTCTCTGTCGAGGCAGCAGAGCGCCGTGGTGATGAGCCCCAGGTGAGTGTCGATGGTGAAGATGGGGCTTCCTGAGGACTCGTCGATGGCGTTCTTCTCCAGCGAGTACACCAGCTGGGCGTTGTGACCCTCCTGGGGGTCGTCTGGGTCCTCGGCCACCACCTGGATCACTGACGCCCCTGACGACGACAACAACAACAACCACAGATGGTCACTTGGTAAATGATTTACAGGTGAACAACAACACTCAGGCAAGCTCAGTACGAAACTGACGCTTAGTAAATGATTTACAGATGCCTACAGGCAAGTAACACTCAGGGACGCACAAAGAAAGGCAACTAGTGACTTTGTAAATGATTTACAGGTGATAAAAGATAAGTAGCGCTCAGGTAGGAACATTGACAATCAGCTGGGGATAGTAAATGATTTACAGGTAGATTCTGATGACTTTAATACTATTTCGATTTTTTTTTTCTCGCGAATATTTTGAGAAATTATTCCTTTCTATATCAACTTGAGATTGTGAAATGCAACTGAATATACATTTATGTATTCCCCTATAAATTCACTATATATTTTCACTACCATTACCATTATTACTATCATTATCATCAAGTACCATCTAACAACTCCAGGTCCCTTTTCAAAAATCCCATGGGCTCCTACAACTGTAAAGCTGCGCTACACACAGGAGCAGGGTCTAGATGGACTCTTTGGAAGCCAGAAGTTCTCTGACGAGACTGTACTCTGTTTCAGTTCAATGATGATGTTACAGCGATCAAGTACTATATATATATATATATATATATATATATATATATATATATATATATATATATATATACACACACACAAATATATTGGCATGTACACTCTTGCAGTTATCATTTAAGGCAAAATATAAACTAAAAAATTACACCATACGGCTGAAAGGAGCCAAGCTGACATCAACACGACAGGAACATTTCAACATTAAGTATTCAAGAGACCATGAATGATAAAACTGGGTGACCTGAACATTCTAGCGCAGCTTGCGTTGTGCGCCTGCCACATGCAACATTCACCCGCAACACAAGAGCACTGTCGCTACGCTGTCATACTGTATCTCATACACCACAGCCTATACCGACCTGTATGCAGCCTATATCGACCTGTGCGTATCCTGTGCGTTTATATAACAAACATCCGACGTTAAGACTCTGAAACACTTGTGTCAAAAATCATTTTTCAGAGACGGAGGAACGCCAGTAACTTCGGTTAACAAGACTTCCCGCGTCACAAGTTAGGGACGGTTAGCAAGTCTACGGCGGCTCTGCCCCCCCACCGCCCCACGCACCCCCCCAAAAAAAAGATAACTGAGAAATGTAATTATGTTATGTAAGTTACATTTAATAAAAACTACATGGTGAAAGCGAGTCTAGCCGAGCACTACGTTCTCTGAGGTGTGACGCTAATGTGTGATATGATTAGATAAGCTAGTGTGTGTGTGTGTGTGTGTGTGTGTGTGTGTGTGTGTGTGTGTGTGTGTGTGTGTGTGTGTGTGTGCCGCGTTACATAATGACGAATGCAAACTTATGTGCGAGATACGACGGTCGTGCATGCTGTCTGTGAGTAATCTATTTCGATTATCATGATCTGGGTTACTAGGGTCAAAACTGTATAACCAGAATAAAACAACCACTTCTGAGTCATATTGTCCTTGTGACCGATATAACTAAGAGCGAAAAGGCCATTTGAGTAACATACGAGTAGCAAGGGCTTGTGAGCATATATTGCCCTTGTGAGATATATAAGGATGAGAAATATAATGAGAGTAACATGCCGTGTGAGTAATATGAGGAGAGTAACATGCCTTGTGAGTAGCACAGTCACAGCAGGGAGGTCGTGTGAGGACCCTGGGCAGGGTAGGGTGAGTACTTACCCTTAGGGGTGTTCTCGGAGATGGCGGCGTTGAGCGTGGGCGAGGGGAAGTAGGGGGCGTTGTCGTTCACGTCCTTCAGGTTCAGGTGGACGTCCGTGTGGGCGTGGAACTCGCCGTCCGTGGCCTCCACCCGCAGCCTCCACTTGGCCCGCCCCTCCGGCGGGTCTCGGTCCAGAGGCTGTGGTAAGGGGAAGGCGAGCAGTTGGTGGTATGGTGTGTGGAAATGGGGAGTTACCAAGGGGAGGTGTTGTGTCGCATGGGGAAAGGGGTGGAGGGGAACTAACGCTCTCTCTCTCTCTCTCTCTCTCTCTCTCTCTCTCTCTCTCTCTCTCTCTCTCTCTCTCTCTCTCTCTCTACCTGCTCTCCCAAGCCTAATATGCCGCCGCGCCCCTATACATTGCCAGAGGGAAAAGAGCTGCCGGATCATTTAGCCTTTGAAGCCCCAGCCTCATGGTGGGGCCACCAAGGTGTTGACAGTTCAGGGGATGGCAACACAGCGGGGGAGAGATAGATAGATAGATAGATAGAGAGAGAGAGAGAGAGAGAGAGAGAGAGAGAGAGAGAGAGAGAGAGAGAGAGAGAGAGAGAGAGAGACGGTGTCCGCGGCGGAGGTCTCACGTCTCGCCAACGGGTACCGGGGCGCGTCCCGCCCTCGCGATGATTTCACAGCCGTTTCCTGGGTGGCCGCAATCACGTGGCTCTACTGAGAGAGAGAGAGAGAGAGAGAGAGAGAGAGAGAGAGAGAGAGAGAGAGAGAGAGAGAGAGAGAGAGAGAGAGGCATGGGGAAAAGCGTGGCAACAGGGGGAAACAAATATGGAAGGACTGGGAGACTTAAAACAAAGAGTCACGTCACAGTAGAATGAAGTGAACTGCAAGGAATACGGGGAAGCCCTCAACCTTCCCACACAAGGAAGGAGAGAAGATATATAGATAAGGGGAGATATGATATCAACGTATTGATTCCCCAGAGTCTGTGACGATGGTAAACAAAGAACAGTTCGTTGAAGTCAGAGGAAGAGGGGTCTAGAAGAAGAGGGGGTCTGGAAGAAGAGGGGGTCTGGAAGAAGAGGGGGTCTGGAAGAAGAGGGGGTCTGGAAGAAGAGGGGGTCTGGAAGAAGAGGGGGTCTGGAAGAAGAGGGGGTCTGGAAGAAGAGGGGGTCTGGAAGAAGAGGGAGTCTGGAAGAAGAGGGGGTCTGGAAGAAGAGGGGGTCTGGAAGAAGAGGGGGTCTGGAAGAAGAGGGAGTCTGGAAGAAGAGGGGGTCTGGAAGAAGAGGGAGTCTGGAAGAAGAGGGGGTCTGGAAGAAGAGGGGGTCTGGAAGAAGAGGGAGTCTGGCAGAAGAGGGAGTCTGGAAGAAGAGGGAGTCTGGAAGATAGGGGCCATCTCCTCTCCTCTTAACAGCATAATCACACTAACAACAAACAGTATCACTTACCCTTAACAGGAGGACATCACCGGTGTCGGGGTCAACGTCGAAGCAGCTGGTGCCGTTGGGGTAGACCCCGTCCCCTGACACTGTGTACCGCACGCGGCCATACTGACCCCCGTCACCATCTGTGGCCACCACCTGGCGGCCGGGAACCACGTTATGAGGCAGCTGGTGTAGGTTATAGGTGAGGTCATGTGCTAATGAACCAGCTGTTCTGGTGGACCATGGTGCTATGTACCAGCTGTTCTGGTGGACCATGGGGCCATGTACCAGCTGTTCTGGTGGTCCATGGTGCCATGTACCAGCTGTTCTGGTGGTCCATGGTGCCATGTGCCAGCTGTTCTGGTGGCGCATGGTGCCATGTACCAGCTGTTCTGGTGGTCCATAGTACCATGTACCAGCTGTTCTGGGAGAACAGTTGTGCCAGAAACCACATGTATAAGGCAATAACTGCGCTGGCTATCATTGGCATATGGGAAAAATATGGATTGAAAATCACCTGTCCAGAACAACAGCTGTGTTATACAGCACCTGTGTACCTGCGTGTGCTATCAAATGTCCTAAAAAGGCTCTACTATCAGAAAACGTTACAACAGACACCATTCCGTGGATCTGCAATGGTGATGATTCCTTTATTTCTTTGAAGTGCTGGACATAAACTGGTGCAATAGATGCCCCAGTCATGGCCATCTTAGGGGAAAGGAAAACTGGGCATGATAATGACCAAAGAAATTAGTTAGAACTCCTCGTGTATCTATAGATATGACGGGAGTTCCACAGTCTTTCTGCTGGGAGAAAGACGAAGTAAATGTATCATAACGGTCCATCGTCGAATGACTGGTCTCCACACAGAATCTATGGGAAGCAGCAGATTGTAAAGGAAGGCTACTAGCATTCATTACAAGGAAATGACTAGGGGTTTCTTTTCATCATATGGTTTTATGAGTGACGTCAGAGATGTCAGATGTAAATAATTTACGGTGCTGTTTACACTAAATGCCTCATACCACCCTTTCAAAGAACTGATTAACGTTCACTCTTTGAGAATGACAAGACGGTTCGACTCTTTGGTACAATAGTTTAATCTTTGACCTGACCCTTAAAAGTAGGGTCAAAGACTAGACTATCATATCTAAGGGTCGAACCATTGTGCTCAAGGGTCGCCTCGTCGTGTTCAAGGGTCGTACCGTCGTGCTCAAGGGTCATACAGTTCTGTTCAAGGGTCGTATCGTCGTGTTCAAGGGTCGTACCGTCGTGTTGAAGGGTCGCACCGTCGTGTTCAAGGGTCGTATCGTCGTGCTCAAGTGGATTAGCGCAGAAATGGAATGAAATCAATTTAATGAAGATTAGGAAGAGTTAGTGATAGGACTCGGAGATAAATCACGATGCTAGAGAGAGAGAGAGAGAGAGAGAGAGAGAGAGAGAGAGAGAGAGAGAGAGAGAGAGAGGAGAGAGAGAGAGACATGGACCCCTCACCGTAAGTATAGACTTGGGCAGGTGGCGGTCGTCCTCCTCAGTGATCTGGGTCTCGTGTAGCGACCTGGGGAAGACGGGGGCGTGGTCGTTCTGATCCAGCACCTTCACTACGACCCTGGCCTCGCTTGTGGCCTCCCCCGCTCGCGCCTCCACCACCAGGTCGTACTGTGGGGGGGAATACAGAGAGAGGAAAGCAGTACAATACATGTCACAATCAAGCAAGAACGTACTGGACTGAGGCAAAATCTAGCAGCGACAGAAATATGGACCACCCCTTGCACTGTGTACACATTTTACAATGACGAAAACTCCAGTCTATTCACTGCACCGTCAGCATTTTTTCCAGTAACAAAGACTCTACTTTATTCACTGCACTCGAAGCAAATTGTACAGAGACACATTTAGGCTAACGACTGTAAGATAAATAAATGATATCGGCTACACGTCTACAGGGAAAACAAGAATACATGTTTTGCACGTCAATCTAAAATGTTATCATGATATTTCTACACCAACTCGCTGACTTAAGATAACAGGGCTTTTGCAACTAGTCACTCACATGTGTATCTGGATATCTGCAGCTGTTTGTTATCTTGAGTGCAAGCAATCTATCGTTTGAAATACATTTTGTACTGATGTCACCCGCGTGCTTGCATCGTCTAATATTAAAGTACTGTCTATCCTTGCTTAATCTTATGCAAAGTCTCGCCTACTGTCCTTGCATCACCAGTTGATCTGCCTCGTTTCGCTGTTCTTGCCTCAGCTATTGATCATGCATCACCTGACGTCCCTTACCTCACCTCCCACCCTTGCCTCACCTATTGATCTTGCCTCCTCCGTCACCCTTGCCTCACCCGTTGCCCTCGCATCACTTCCTGCCGTCCTTGCCTCACCTGTTGCTGTTCCTCGTAGTCCAAGGGGACGACCAGCGAGAGACGCCCTGTGGCTGGGTCCAGGGAGAAGGCGCCACCCTCGTTCCCCTCCCTGATCCTGAACTCCACAGGCGCCACTGAGGGAGAGAGATATGTCTACGGTGAGCGGGGTGGTTACAAGGTGAGGGAGGGATAGGATCTGAAGTGAGGTCTAAGGTGAGTAGGGAGGCGGTTACAGGTTGGGGAAGAGGCTGTAGGGTCAGGGTGGGGATGTCTAGGTTGCACAGGGAGCTTGGTAGGTGAGGAGGAGTGAAAAAGATAACTTTTTATGGTGAGCAGGGAGCTTATAGTGTTTCTAGAGACTCTAGGGTGAGTCGAGACGCAGCAGGACGAGAACAGAGGCGGGATGGAAGCTTATAAGGCAGAGAGAGATGCCTAGGGTTAGCAGGACACTTACAGGGTGAGAGGAAGAGACTAAAGGCGGATGAGAAGGAGGCTGCAAGATAATGAGAACCCTGACCCTTAGAAGAGATATTTCTCGACAACGACAATACGTGACAAGGAAACTCGTGGGAAGAGATGTGGAGTTCCTGAGTTTTGATTAAAAGAAAAGAATCCCAACATAAACAATTGTTTGTGAGGCGCGAGACCGCGTGCTGAGCAAGCTTCTCATTTAGAAGGACTGGGATGACGATGATGAGGACGAGGAGGAGGGAAGGAGGGAGCCCCCTTGATAGGGTGCGTCAGGGAGATGAGAAGGAGACTGAGCAGATGGACGAAGAATGAGAAAGAGAGAATGATCCAAGGGGGAAAAAAAAGTTATATCACAACATGACAAAACTCTCCCACATTCTCAGCTGGCCCGTAATTCAGATGGCACGAGTGGCCAGCTGGTAGGGTGAGGAGGTAACAAGGTCCAGTGGTGAGGTGGACGAGTCACTACGAAGGAAGCACTAGATGGGTGAGTGACAAGACCCAGTGGAGGGGTAAGTGAGTTACGATGGAGGTATCAGATGGATAAGCGAGTTACATGGGAGACAATATTGGGATAAGCGAGTTACTAGAAATGCCAAGATTCGAGAGCGAATGCAGAACGTCTCCTTCCTCGCTATCACACGCCACCATGTTCACTATCGAGTGCACCCTCAATAAACCTAAACTCACTTCACAGTCGACGCGCGCATCTTTAACGACGCCCCTCGACGCAACTGTCCTTCAATTTGACCTTTGAGGGCGAGGATAAAAGCCATTTGGCACTACATCCACATCTTCACTACTACACTCTCGACACACCACTAGGCTGTGACCTGACCTGCTAGGGTAAACATAGGAAGGGTAGATGCGTGTGATGCATCTCTTCAGCACGTCAATTCCGTCTCTTTCGCCTGAAAGGAAGACGCTATGTTTTGTGTGCACCTTTCTCCGAGGTCGGGTCGTTCTAAGGCAAGGACCCAAGCCAGGCAAAGACCCGGCGAATCTAAGGAACGAAACACCGTTTCTTATTCCCTTCATCCTCTGCTCGGTCCTCTTGAAACACGAACCTTAAAGACAGAGGAACACAGAGGAGGAATTCAAAAAAGTAACAGACCACTTGGGTCCTTTCGAAGCTCAGCCATACTTAATACCACCATTAAGCAACATCCTCTCAACGCAATCATACAGTAGTCGTTCACGTCCTTATCTCGACAGCTGGTTTAGGAGGGTTGAGCAAGAGTTGGGTCTTCGCTCAGCCGAGACGCCCTCCCTTTGAGAGCAATAATCAGCAAACCTCCCCCCCCCCCCCCCCCCCCCCCAAGCAGAACTTCACTTTTCTTCCTAAAACCAAAAGCAACGTATCGTTGAACCTGTTAAGACACGCGTTTAATGAAGATTCTATTTCCAGTAAATGCAACATGGTGTAGCATGTGCAAGTGATCGCGCTAATGGCATTTCCTGAAGTGATGGGAGCAATTCATATCAGCCATTCCTTATAAATGATGATTGCATGGCCTCTCTCTCTCTCGGATACGTTTCTCACAAACTGCTGCTATTCAGACGTACCCTAAGTCAACGGGAAGTGACAGGGAACAAACAGCTGGCGAGTGGTTGTAAACACGAGGAAGGGAGGAAAGACTGGGAGGAGACACGAGCGCCGAGTACACACATTGTTGAGGATTCAGAAAAAGGGGGCGAAGGCAGCAACAGAGACGGCTGAACCATTCGGAACAAATTATAAAGGGAAACACCATGGTCTCCCAATGGTACAACTGTGTCGAGGCAAAATGCTGCGTATCGGTTAACTCTGACCCACTTTTTCCGCTGGCAAGTCACTGTATGTAACAGTTGAAGGTTGGGGAAGCTTCGTTAAGTCAGAAATGGTAGGAGACAGGTGATATAATATGGGAGGGGGGTGTGGGGGGGAGAGTAAACAAGAAGCCGTGGTGTGAGTTAGGAGACCCAGGTGGCGGAGAGGAGGTCCTGGTCGCGGAGGGGAACAGATTTTTAAAAGACGACGTCAGACATCACGACACAAAGTGTTAAACCGTATGACGATCAACTCTCAAGTGAAGAGCGGGAAAACGCTGTCAAAACCGTACGACAAACGACCACTGTATATCAAACGAGGAACATTCAACGATGTAAAAACAGCTCGAGGAACGGTTACCAAGATGAAGGAACCGGATAAACGAATGCGTTTTAATGTAATGGTTTAAACGACTGAGGTGAATTCAGTGAAAGGAAGGAGCAGCATAAGTAATGCTTCTGGTGGCCAAGGTGAAGGAGAGTCTTTAGTGGAGAAAGGTGAGGGGAAAATGAAAGAATAACACGTGGGGAATAGGGGGCAGAGAGAGAGAGAGAGAGAGAGAGAGAGAGAGAGAGAGAGAGAGAGAGAGAGAGAGAGAGAGAGAGAGAGAGTCACAAGATAGTGACTGCCTCGCGAGATACCAGGTGGAGGACAGGTGAGTAACTCAAGAAGGAATGGTAGGACGGCGAGTGAGCCACAGGTGAAGCACCGGTAGGATAAGGCGAGTTACGTGGGAGCCACCGGCGTTACCGCGTGAGTTACAGCAGGGTTCAGCACTGAGAGCACTTGGCTTATCAGAGCAGTGAAAGGAGACCCTTTGGAAGAGCCAAACCATGAGTGATAACTGACAAGCTACACAACTCACAAGGATACTTTTGCCTTACTGGTTAATCATCAGGGAAACCCCTTACTGGTTAATCATCAGGGAAACCCCTTACTGGTTAATCATCAGGGAAACCACTGGCATGCTCAGTCAAGTCTTAGAAAACCACTTCCTTTCTAAATGAGGAACGGGGGGGACAAAAAAAAAATGGGTTCTATACGGGGAAAGAATGGATGAGTAAGCGACAAAATAGAACTTGGAACGTCATCCTGGTAGCTATGTACAACTACCAACGACATTCTATTAGATAAATCGAAAAAAAAAGACGAGTCGAAAAAAAGACAACGTGTTCAATCAAGGCAACAGAAGCCTGGTTAGTTTTCATACAATTCCAAGCAGCACTTAAAAGGGCGCCTTTGACGCGGTACTCCCGCGTGTGAAATGGCGGTGCACCTTCGTTGCATCAGCGGTCTTAATATTTCAGTAAAAGGATAATCTATTCCGGGGTGTAATGGAAGATAATGGGAGAGCAGCACACGGGCTCCCAGGTGTGTGTGACCTGTTTTTAAAACCGCTAATGGGGCGACTCTCTGTTATCCCCAGGTGTGTAAAGGTGTCGTTAACGATCGCCCGCCTCTTTTCTTTTTTCATCAAGCAAAGGTGTCGTCGAGTGGTGGTGGAGGAAGCGTCTGATGTCGAGTGGTGGAGGAAGTGTTGATGTCGAGTGGTGGAGGAGGAAGTGTCTGATGTCGAGTGGTGAGGAAGCGTCTGATGTCGAGTGGTGGTGGAAGTGTTTGATGTCGAGTGGTGGAGGAGGAAGTGTCTGATGTCGAGTGGTGGTGGAGGAAGCGTCTGCTGTCAAGTGGTGGTGGAGGAAGCGTCTGATGTCGAGTGGTGGAGGAGGAAGTGTCTGATGTCGAGAAGAGGAAGTGATGTACCTGAGGCTGGGTCTGGGTCTTGTTTACGTCTATTAAGGTTTGTTCATCTCGAGCAGCGGACGTAGCAACACGTTTTCTCCTGGGAGACGCAAACAGTTCATCCTCAAAAACGACTTACCGAAGACCTGAGGGGCTTGAGAGGACAGACGTCAACCTAGATGCTGGTGGAGTGGGGGGGAGTCGAGTTATGAGAGGAGGTCCCTGAGGAGCTGGGGACATGCCACAATCTTTGACGAAGGTTACATTGCTCCAGCCAGCGAGCGGTATGAACGACAGGAGCTTTGCTGGCCCGCTTGAATAATGAATGATGAGCGAGCTGAAGGGAAGCGGATTTAATGTCCAATGAACGATGAAAAATTTGAGGGGAATGGATTTTTTGAATGTTGAATAATGAGGGAGTTGAAGGGAGTGTGTGGCAAAACGGTGGGTGTAATAATTGAAGAGATTCGTTGAAGCAGGTTCACAGAGATGGAAAAGCATATATGGGTAATACAAAGAGAGATGTACAGATATAATAACAGTCATGAACAGATAATATGACATCATCGAACAAGGGCGGAGGTACGAACGATGAAAAAATGAAAGAAATACGCATGAAATATATATATATATATATATATATATATATATATATATATATATATATATATATATATATATATATATATATGAGAAACACCATTCCAGTGCTTACAAACATTTTTTGATAAAAACGTAAGAAATCATTGAAACCTGTGTACACCACCTAGTTCTCGAAACCTAAAGCCACACCACTTTTGAGCTAAAGTATAAAGTCTATCAGGAAGTATTCATAAATAATGTTGGCTTTTAGCTTTTGACGTGTTGACAGACTTTTGGGAATAACAGTCTGGGGGTCTAAGGGAATATTTACCGTTCGTTCGTGTAAACGACAATTGGAAATCCAAGAGATATTTCTTCGTGTTTGAGATGTCTGATGGTCTTAGACGTCTCTGAAGTGATGGTTAACATATTGAACTGGTCGACATATCTGGCTGGTTGTGGTGGACATATTTCGTGTCGCTTGATAAAAAAAAAAAAAAAAGAAAAAAAAAATACGAATCAAAATATGTCGTTTGATGAAAAAAAAAAAACGAATCACAGAACCGACAGAAAACAACAACCCTCATCCCGTTTTCTGTGAGGAGTATGACGTTTTCTAACGCAACACCGACGACTGTTTATTTACCGGGTCAGTCAGCTACCTCTCTTTTTTTTTTTGTTTGTTTTCCTTTTTTATGACAGCTCTTCTGAACCAATGGCACGATTTTTCCTCATTAGTTTTTTTTTTTGTGTGTGTGTATGTGTGTGTGTGTGTGTGGGGAGAGAGAGAGAGAGAGAGAGAGAGAGAGAGAGAGAGAGAGAGAGAGAGAGAGAGAGAGAGAGGTGGTAATCTGCTCCAAAACGGCCCCGTGGTGTACACAGCATCGTTCCATCACGGCCCAAAAAAACTGCACAGAGAGGAGCGGATCACCACCACACTGTTGTGATGTAGCGCATGACTGCCCCCCCCACTTGTAAGCCGTCATGATGGCCGGCAAGACAAATGAACCATTCGCTTGGCCAGAATGGCCCTTTTTTTTTTTTTTGTCCTTTTTTTTTTCATTTTGAAATGGTAACAAATGTCCTTTCATTTGAGCCATTACCGATGAAAAACAAAAACAAAATGATAGAAAAAAAAAAAACTGACTAGGTCCGCTGGAATGGTGCCATTTTCTCTTTCAAATTCGGCTCTCACGACCTGGCTTATCGACGGATGCCATTTTGAAGGAAATTAACGCGAACACTGAATGTGATCTATAAAAAAAAAACATGCTTTAAAAGTAATCATGGATCTAACGAGAAACTAAGGTAATTCAAAGGATCCAGTGGAATACGAGACGAGGTTAATTCAAAGGATGCATTCAATGTTATTACAATGAAACTAAGGTAATTTAAAGAATACAATGGAATTGATATGAAACAACTGTAATTCAAAGGACCCAATGGAATCAATATGCAACTATAGTAATTCAAAGTGTCCAATGGGCGTAACATGAAACTAAGGTAATTCAAAGGATCCAATGGAATCAATATGAATCTAAAAGTAAGGTAATTCAAAAGATCCAACTGAATCAATACGAAACTTAGGTAATTCAAAGGGCACAACGGAATCGATACGAAGCTCTTGGATTCCCTTTCTAAAAAATATCCTTAACGTATGGGATTAAATGGTGATTATTTTCGATTTCCTTTTATCCCCAGCTAGAGCCACGGACGCGTGTAGAGGGCCAGACAAAGAGTGTAAAACTAGGATTAACCCGAACCTCATCTCCCTTGGTAGCTCTCACAGAAGACCACGACTGGCGTGTCCTATAGATCACAGTGTACATAACAGTAAACAACGGTTAGTGGCGTGTATGCGTAAGGTAGGGGGTATAGCCAAACAACAACACAACAACAACAACAATAACCCTTACATCCAGTACAATGAGGTATTCCGCTCACAACAATCACAATACATTACTATGATGGAGAGAGAGATAGCATGCCTAATAGGGTGTACCATTAGGAGATATGGACACCCGCCTGACCACTCACAAAACATCAATGCGAGTGAACGTGCGGTGTTCGCGCGTCGACAGCAGGAGCAAGAAGGTTCAACTGATTCGTGTCGACTGAGCTCACCAAAGCACAGTTCGAAGCGCGGAAGCAACACCCTCGAAAAATGACATCTTTACTAAGGACATTATCGCGAGACCTAAGTTTATTTTGTGTCTGCTAGCGAACTAACTTGAGCTAAAGATAATTACATTTATACATAAATGTGAACGATGAAGGTAATTCACGAAAGGGGGTAAATTTTTTCGTGACGTATGCGCTTCACCGTAGGAGTTGCCAGAATTCACCAACTGGTCCTATTGTACCTGTTCCACCTGATAATTCAGTGACTAGATGTAGGATACATTATACAGTTGAAATCTAATAACAGTACAGTACTGGAAACTAAGCAAATATACTTTTAACAACAAGCGAAACAAGGACGAGCAGGTACAATACTACTTTACTGAGCGCAGCTGTAGCGTATGTAGGCCTAAGCTAAGAGAACGGATCCCGGGGGAGAGGGGTTAAACAAATAGGGGGACCTAGTGCAAATGGGATATCAACTTGCTAGATCGCAAGACAGTGACAGTGTATCATCATTCACCTAAGACAATGTTCTCAGTGACGGAGTGTTATTGTTATCAGTTGGTGGCACATGGGGGTGAGATGGAGTGTTGTACGTGTGTTTCTTTATCTCACCATATATACTTTATATCTTACAGGATGTGGAATTTTACTTTGGCGTTCACATCTACCTCCTCTTCTTCGCTTAGTTTGCTCTTGGGAACTCATAGTGTGATAACTGTTTGGGTGTTACGTGGGAGAGTTTTAACACTCCTGTCACCCCGTCTCTTAACCTTGTATATATGTACCGTGTCATTTACTCGTTAAACCTATCCTAATGCGTTAATTACCTATTTGTGCTGTATGTGGAGGGAGGTTTACACACGTGAGGGCCCATCTCTTGAATATCTGCATTAGCCATGTCCTCAGACATCATCATGAGTGTGTGTGTGTGTTTGTGTGTCACATCGGTAGTGGTGAAGGGACAGCGAGTGGAAAAGAATCAGTATGAACCACCCTGGAGTGAGTGAGATCATCTAAATGTAACCCTATGGATAATCTAATGTAATCTTTATGGGAAAGAAAATGTGAATGATGATGATTAACAAGCCATGAGTGTACTAATCACGTCCAATGCTGCAATATAATTCACAAATGAGGAAAAGGGTGTCGTCAAAACTACCCGAATTTCAAACGTTATTCTCGAACCCATTATTCAAATGACTCCCTGGGAGTCTTGCGTTAATGAAGTCTCACCTTATCACAATCATGTATGCATATGAGCCTGAGTGCTTACCATCAAAAGGTCTTAAGATATTCAAATTCCACAACTCTGGCGGTAAACGTACAAAGACGAATGGGTGTGTTGATACTCAACAAACTGTTTGCGAGTCTGGCCGCCTCGCTTTGTGTAACCCGCACGGTGTATTTGGCCACACCTTACACCCACTCAATATACCCATCCACACAATGTATATATATATATATATTCACACGGCTATTTCGTCTTCACCTTGCCCCCACATGGCGTATCTGGCCTCATCTTACAACGGCTCGGAGTATGTGGCCCTCACCTCACACCCACACAGTGTCTGTGGCCACATCTTACACCCCCGCGTGGGGAATATGGCCCTCATCTTACACCTACACAGTGTAATTGGCCTTATCTAACACACACACACACACACACACACACACACTCTGTATCCAGCCTCACCTCAGTCCCACACAGCGTATCTTCCCACGATGCTCTGACATGGGCCATGTCACCGGCATTCCTGGGTTTCCCCCTAAGCAGTCTTGTTGAATTTCCGTGTGTGTCCAGTGTTTACAAAACATCGGAGAAGGATGCTAAAGAGCGCTCGCGACGGAACGACTTCTCCCTAGATTAAAATGAGCCTTTTTAGAAGTTGAAATGACCCTTTTACCAACGACCCCTCATCTTAAAAAAACCCAATAAATGGCCTAATATCGTCCAAGGTAAAATTTTCTCTGCAAATGTATGTGTTCAAATAACCGTTTCAGGACCAGCGTGCAATGGGGAAATCATTTGCGTGGTCAAATCCCCGTTTCTCGGAAGTCTCCAGGTAAGGGTCATGCATGCAAGCACTCGGCTTGCTTTCGGGAGCAACACGAGGAACATTGCAGGTCCACTGGGTGTCGGGTACGAGTTCTTCAACGAGGTGGAGACTACGTGCGCGCCCCATGATTGTCACTCGTCCTCAACTCCTCTCTCCGGTTGTTGTGAGGTTAACTGTACTCCCGTGAGTTCAGAGCCAATACAAACGGGAAGTTGTCGCTCGCTCGCTGCTCTTGATGATGTGGTGTGTGTGTGTGTGTGTGTGTGTGGGGGGGGGGGGGGGTGTTGTCAAAACAAGGGAACGTATCAATAGAGGTCGATTCCCCCCCCCCCCCTCTCTCTCTCTCTCTCTCTCTCTCTCTCTCTCTCTCTCTCCCGCGATTGCATAATCAGCGGTTCCCTTAGGACGTCGCCGGCCGCTAATGTGTGGAAGTCAACGAGGGAAGACGTCACCCGGTGCGAACACACACACACACACACACACACACACACACACCATATGTGGTTATTGCGGTAGTATGGATTGTTGTGGCTCCAGTCAAGTAAGGAACACGTAAGGGCATGGGAACAACAGGCATCATTGTTTCGCTGGCTCCTGAAATGATAATATATATATATATATATATATATATATATATATATATATATATATATATATATATATATATATATATATATACCAACTATACTCCCTCACCTGCACACACACACTAAACCCTCCATACGTGTTTTTTCCCACAGTAGTATCTGTAACCCTCTCCACCAACCGCTTCCCCTACCTCCTCCTCCATCCTACAGTGCCCCTGCCTTGCAATGCATAGCGAACGAATTGATTTACACAGTTGACGGTCCATTTCCCGGCACGGCTCTCCTGCCCCTGGGACACGCAGAGCTCGCTGTGCATTCTGACAGAACCGATGCACGGTTTACACTCCTTTTACTCTGTTCCTCAAAAGTCTCTCTCTCTCTCTCTCTCTCTCTCTCTCTCTCTCTCTCTCTCTCTCTCTCTCTCTCTCTCTCTCTCTCTCGCGGGGGGGGTATTCATGGCCACATGGTTCCTCCCACCACACAGCGAGCAATGCCCTCCAGGACGGACGTCATGAATGGAGGACTTCTACCGTTTGGACATGGTCTTTCACAGTCTCTAACTAAGCGAGTCACAACACGCCACCAATCTCTCTTTTATCTAGTTAGACTTTTGCCCCACCTACAAATAAAATTTTCCTCAAGACACTCGTCCCATCTGTTTAACTACGACATCTCCATATCTTATGCCTGTCTATTTCATCATAATTTCACTAACGTTCACTATCTACACTTTAAATGCGAACCACGTGATCGTTTCTCCATGAATGCAAATTTAACGAACCCGAAAGCACAGGCTCACAGTCAAGTGTCATTACACGTCGTGAATGTGTAACGAGGTCTTTACGAAATGATCATTAACACCAGAAGATGTTGTTATTAAAAGAGTCTTTGGGTTGGTGGATGTTAGGTAGACGCTGACGGCCTTAATGACCCCTGGTAGCTAACAGCCCTAAAGCCTAACTAACGCCTGGCAGTTAACAGCCCTAAAGCCTAACTAACGCCTGGCAGCTAACAGTCCTAAAACCTAACTAACGCCTGGCAGTTAACAGTCCTAAAGCCTAACTAACGCCTGGCAATTTACAGTCCTAAAGCCTAACTAACGCCTGGCAGCTAACAGTCCTAAAACCTAACTAACGCCTGGCAGTTAACAGTCCTAAAGCCTAACTAACGCCTGGCAGTTAACAGTCCTAAAGCCTAACTAACGCCTGGCAGTTAACAGTCCTAAAGCCTAACTAACGCCTGGCAGTTTACAGTCCTAAAGCCTAACTAACGCCTGGCAGTTAATAGTCCTAAAGCCTAACTAACCAGCCAACCAGCCAAGGGAACTATCGGTTATATACTACAACTTAGCTTGTAACCACAACCATAACAACAAGGCAGTCCGACGCCCGACAAGTGTACACATTTCTCACTGCCAGAAGCAGTGCCTATCCTGTGAGTTACAAAAGCAGTGCCAATCCTGAACCAGAGGCGGTGCTAGGAGCAGTGCCAGTGGCGGTGTCCAAAACAGTGCCTACGTACCTTGTGGCTGGGTCCTGGCTGTGAGCTGGACGAGGTGCAGGGGTGTTCTGGTGTTCTCTCTCGCCTCCACCAGGTACTCGGGGCTCTCAAACTCCACAGGGCCGCTCCCCACCAGCTTGGTCACTGAGGAAGACAGACACACTGCCTGAGGTCGTCTTCAACACTTGAGAAAGGAAGTGAGGGTCGTCTGAAGAGTAGTAACATTACATGAGGTCGAAAAATATACATGACTGATGTGAAAGAGCTAAAAAAAACATGACACATGACATTAAGGTGAAACAGACGAACATGACAGTTATCCGAAGCAGCGAAGCAAAATATAGGTTAGGGGAACAAATCCTTGTCTTTTTTTTTCCCAGTAGAGACAGCTAGCACCAGCTGCCATCTTGCGAGTCACAACACACACAGGAACTCGGGATATTTTTTTTTTCCCCAGTGAGGGTTAGAGCGCGACCTAGCGAAATATCAAAAGATAACCGATATATATATATATATATATATATATATATATATATATATATATATATATATATATATATATATATATATATATATATTGGAAAGGATCACAATTTTGAGAGTGATCAAGATATTCCTACGAGTCCACGGGGAAAATGAAACACAAGTTCCCAAGTGCACTTTCGTGTAATAATCACTTCATCAGGGGAGACACAAGAGAGGAATATAACTGACTGTTATATTTCTCTCTTGTGTCTCCCCTGATGACGGGAATAAAAGACAGACGAACCCTTCCAGGAGGCAGACATGAAGCAGTGAAATCATTCGTTAACTGGAAGGCAATGGAGACAATATTTTACTAATTGGAAAGCAATGAAGATAATATCTTGTAATTTCGTAAAAGACAACATTTCATGTCATTAATTTTACAAGAGAAATTTGTATTATGTACAGTTTTACGACAAACAAAATAACATATAACAGTTTCAATTCATATACAGCAACTCCCAGATGAATAAATGTGAAGTATTTCCATTATATGCAGGGGCAAAAAAAATATGTTGCGAAATCAGAGCAATATGTGAAGTCCATAAACGAAATCATGAATGGAAAACATTGAATTATGTTGCAAAGGTGAACAATAATGAAAAGCAGCAGAGGGTTTAACATTTCCCTCGCCAACCTTTCGTCATCATAGACTGTGAACAATAGATCTGTTGACGTCTATTTAGAAGTGAAACAATACATCTGTTGACGTCTTTTTAACGGTGAAGGTTAGGGTAAATTGCAAGAAGAGAACCGCCTAAGATTCAATTTTTTTTCAAGGAAAGTCGTCTTTAATTCTAACAGCAAGGCATACACTTAAGAATACCCAGCTACTTACAAAAATAATGTTTTATACATATACAATATATATATATATATATATATATATATATATATATATATATATATATATATATATATATATATATATTCTAATGACCCTGATAGTGTATACAGTCTCCAAATACATACGTTTGCAAAGTCATGGTTCCAATAGGACCCAAATGGTCTCTCTGTATCAGCTTTCCCTTGCAACAAGCATCACCTACAGGAGCCACTTCTCTGCAATGACCATTAAATAAGGAGTTTATCATCTGTTATGGTCTGCATGATATTACAGACTCGTAACTGATAGGGCAAATTCGTATGTAATTTCAGCATGCTGTATTATAAGCAAAGATTCATGTGGAAAGGATAATGGACACTGGCTGAAAATGTGAAAACGAGGACCAACATGACAATGGTTTTAACAGTGGAAAACAAAAAACTGAAACAATAGATCTATTGAGTGTGAGGTCTCAGATTTTGTTGCATATATATATATATATATATATATATATATATATATATATATATATATATATATATATATATATATATATTGTAAGTGTGTTTAGTGAGTGCCTGAATATCCATGAAGAATTTGAAGACGGAATTGAACACAGAAATTCCTGGCGACATCGTTAAAGTGAAACGATACATTTCCGTGTGGGGAGCGACCAGCCAAGTCTGACACCGTCATTTGGCTCCCCCATCCTTCCGTGTGTCGAGGCAGGAAAATTCTTCTGTAACACCCGAGTCTCCTTTCAACCCCCATCTCTCATAAATTCTCACAACATCAGCCAAATCCTTACAGATACCTCTCTTGTCCTCCTCTCTCTCATTACCTATTCTTTCTGCTACTAATTAGAGTCATAATCATCTGGGCTCAGACAGAAAATGGTTGCGTATTATGTAATCTGAATTCTTTTTCTCATTTCTCCTTCAGAGAGAAGTGAGTCTTTTGTGTTTTTCTTCATCTGTTTTTTTCTCTCCGATTTTTTTTTCTTTTTTTTCGGTTCATCGTTTTTTTTTCTCTTTCACTGTGTGTGTGTGTGTGTGTGTGTGTGTGTGTGTAGTGAAAAAATGTGGAAAGATTTTTTTTTTTTTGAAATCGGCAATATCTTTGCCCCTTGGAAGGTTACGCCTCATCTGTACCTATTTTGCCAAGACTCTCCCTTATAGATGGGCAACCACCTCCAACCTCCCGTCTAATCAGGAGGAGGTCGAAGGGTTCGCCCCCGCACGTCATGCGGTGAGGAAACCCCATCAGAAGTGACATCAAGTCCTTGCTGAACTGATCAACACGACTGGAATCGCGTGAGGTCTTCGCAGATCTGATGAAATCGACCAGAATTCACGGACCATTTGTGAGGGAGGTACCGAGTCCGATCCATTATAGTGGAAGGTAAATAATAGTGGATGCGGTCGAAGTGGTCGAATCTGTCAGAAGCGTGAGGCGAAGCTTGCCGAATCGGGTCGAATACGTAAGAGGTGACCGGCAAGTTCCGCGATGAACGACTTTGTAACGTGCTCTGACACATTCCCAATCGACTGCTCCCGGGGAAACATGTGGCTGTTTAGTTCCAACTTCGTGACTCGAGGACTACCTTTTACCCCCCCTCCTCCCCTCCCCCTCCTTCGTAGCAAGTAACGAAACCTCTTAAGGGAAAAGCAACGAGGGTTAAGTCTAATTCCCTAAGATGTGCTTTGAGATGAACTCGAGGTACTTGTGTATGTGCTCATCCTGGACTACTCAAGTAACGAACTACCGCTACTTAAGTAACGTACTACCGTTATGTGCTCATCCTGGACTATTCAAGTAACGAACTACCGCTATTCAAGTAACGTACTACCTTTACTTCAAGTAACATACCAGCACTGCTTGGCTCACGACCCCTCATATACTGACGTTTTCTACGGTCGTCACTACGGAGAGGACCATATTTTCTGTTCCACTCCTACTCCCCAAACACAACAAAGGCTCTCCCAACCCCTCCCCTTCTACCCAGCGCCCTTTCTTCCCAAGAACACACACACACACACACACACACACACACAGCCTTTCTCTCCCTCCCTCCTTCCTTCCCCCCATGCAAATATCATCATTTATTCTCAAATGACACAGTAGGGAGATACAAACCCTCACCCACCATACCGAGGAGAAAAACAACCCCCCCACCCCCCCCAACACTTCAGTACCCTTAAAAAAAAGTCTTAAATTCCAAAGTTTACCCATCTAGGAGAACGAACCTTATTGCAGCCACCCATAAGGGAAAAACAACCCAATTTCGTCTTCCGCATATATATATATATATATATATATATATATATATATATATATATATATATATATATATATATATTAACAAAGACACCTGCCGGTAACAAAGAGAGAGAGAGAGAGAGAGAGAGAGAGAGAGAGAGAGAGAGAGAGAGAGAGAGAGAGAGAGAGAGAGAGAGACAGAGAGACTGACCAAAGAAAGTGATATGAAAAACCAAAACTCGATCTTTTTTTTTTTTTGAACTGAACCTGAACGAGAACGTTTGGTGTGAGCCATACGTCACGCACGACCTTCGTCACCACGCTGGTGGCCCCGTTTTTGTGTGTGACGGAGGCAATATGTCACACGCGCAACAAAGCAGCGAATATTTTCCCCTCTGAAATCACGACGCATGTATCAAAGTGACAGCTGGCTCGTATACGAGTTTCTTTACGTGAAAGAAAAAAAAAAATATGTATCTCAAAAAAGTAAAGTTCTCAACATGTCTATATATATTTTCTTCTTTTTTTTCTCTTATGTAAGACTTTTAGCATTTCTTTGGCTCTTTTATTTCGTCCCTTTTCAGGGGATATTTTCATTTCCATTCTATCATTTTTTTCTCTCTCTCTCTTATTTAGTGAATTGTGAGACGCCACAATACATTTTCTAACCTCTTACCTCTCGAGCCCCAATTTCTTGAGTCATTATCTTTTAAATCCTCATTTCTCGAATCTCCATTACTCGAGTCCCGTTTTGAGTCCCTATCTATTCAGCCCCCATTTCTTGAGTGCCCAACTTTCAGTCCCCATTCTTGAGTCCCCAATTTTCAGTCTCTGTCTGTTGAAATCCCCATTCCCTTTCAACTTTTCGTGTCCTCGTTTCTTCCCTTTTTCCATATAACCCGTCTCTAGACTGCGCGTGACCTGACCCCTCTGACTACCTTGTTTTGACCCTCTGTGCCACCAGAGCCTGAGGCTCTGTCTCCCTGTGCTATTTGGCCTGACCCCCTCTGTCTCTCTGAGCCACCCTGACCTGACCCATTATCTTTCTCTAGGCTGCTGTACCTTAGCCATCTGTCTTTGTGACCTCTTACCCTTTACTCTCTTACCTTATCTCCTCTTCTTTTCTCTTCACTTCTATTCTCTTTCGTTCCTTCTCTTCCTTGCTTGTCTCCTTATTTTCATCCCTTTGAAACACTTGAGTATCGCTCTTCTCCGCTCTCTCTCTCTCTCTCTCTCTCTCTCTCTCTCTCTCTCTCTCTCCATTCATTATTACTGTTTCTTTCTTCTTCTTCCATGTTATCTCGTCTTTTCTTGGACCTAATGTTCCTCTTTATTTTCTAACCTTCGTTCTTCTTTCTTCCATCAGTGTGTGTCAGTTCCTATGACCGTTTCTAATCTCTTGTTGACTTCTCTCATTCTTGGCAATATTATTTCTATCCTTTTTCTGCTTCCTTCCTTCACGTTTGGTCAACGTTCGGATGTACCTCTACGTCCCTTTGAGGGGAGCCTACATTCTACTGTCTTCCCTTTGTTTGTTCACTACTTGCCAGCTTTTGTTTACTGAGCCATTCATCATCATCCAGCATAAGGGGTCTCTCTCTCTCTCTCTCTCTCTCTCTCTCTCTCTCTCTCTCTCTCTCTCTCTCTCTCTCTCTCTCTCTCCTTGCAGCAAAGCGGAGCCTCCGAGAGACCCGGCCACCCACGGCATCTCCTGTCAAAACATGACTGGAGTCTCCCGCTTCAAAAAATGATAATAACAATAATGATAATCCTCACACGCATTATCATTTTGAGAGAAAAATCAAACCGGGCGACGGAGACGGAGACGGAGGGACGCCAGGGAACACCCACCCTTCTTCAGGAGCAGACAGAGAGGGATGAGGAGCAGGATGATCCTCACAACAGGGGGGCGAGGCCGAGACAGCTCTCCTACCCGCGGAAATAACCCGTCCGACGCTTGGGCGTCCTTTGTTCACAGTTCGAAGAGAGGAGGAGGAGGAGGGGCGGCGGTGCGCGGCGGCGGAGGAGGTGGAGGAGGAGAAGGAGGAGGAGGGGACGACAGCAGCAGCGACGGACACCCACGCACGAGACAATCCGGGATGTCTCGAGCCATCGTAGGGCAACCGTGATAGAACACGAGGTCCTGAGGATCGTAGGGCATTGCTCGTGTACCCAGTGTACGAGTGCCCACGACGACGACTTGAGAATTAGACAGGAAAAAGTGTTTCAAACTTTCTTTTAAAGCAGACAGCTCAAGTTATGGGCCAATCAGGCCCTTCTGTTGTCCGTCTTTCTCATGTAAACATGTAAACAGCTCTTACCGCAAGTCTTGCTTGATGCATAAGACTATCGTCTTCTTCTTCTTCTACTTCTTCTTCTTCTTCTTCTTCTTCTTCTTCTTCTTCTTCTTCTTCTTCTTCTTCTTCTTCGAGAGAGAGAGAGAGAGAGAGAGAGAGAGAGAGAGAGAGGATACATGACAGTATCTTCAAAGACAAATGGAGCTAGTTTGGAAAAAAAACAATTCGAAGAACGGCATGAGATATGTCTCATACATTTTCTTTTTCTTCTTCTACGAAATAAATAAATAAATACACGTTTATTTTGAGGACTATCCACCGCTCCACCTCCCAGCCCCAGTGAGCATGATAAAATCTTGATTAAACTGTCAAAATCCTTCTACATAAAATATGACACAATATCTCAGATCGAGATCTTTATATAATCAGAAAAGGGAATTCAAATCTGCACGAACTCTGTGCTGCAATTATTCATCCTTGAAACGCAGACGCGATTTTATTGCTGGGATTATGTTTGAACTTTTGATATTTGTCTTTTAATCTAAACTTAAACACGAGGGCAGGGCAGGGGAGGGGGAAATGAGTAACTTTTTTCTGGAACTTCAGGTGGGGTGCGTTCAAGGCAAAGGAGGCAGACCCCTAAAATCCGTTTCAGAATATGAACAGGAACGACCCGCACGTCTGAGGGGTACGTTTCACTCCTGTCATACAACCAACCTCCCCCCGCACGCGGTTATCTCGCAACACATCTATCCCAGGGATATCTTAAGCAGGGATGTCCCATGATGATACAGAGCTAAGTCCGATTCACCCTGAGAGACGACATTGGCCGGCCATAATAAGGTAGGACGTACCCATCCTCCCTTTTTTTCCCTCAGCCTGTTGACCGGAGGGGCAAGTTCCAGGTAGCGAAATGACACCTGCGCAGGTTTTACATATATATACATATATATATGCTCGCCCGGGGGCCCCTCTCAAACTGGTGACTTTTGAGGGGTGGATTTTTTTTTGGAGGGAGCTGAATAATTTAGGAGGCTTCTGTAGGAGCGTTCGTGGAAACGTTGTGAGCTGCGGGAGAGTAGGAAAACTTGGAGGGTAACAATAGGTAGATAGATATAAAGACAGAGAGATAGGAAGACAGACATAAATAGACAGATAAATGGATAGATAGATGGTTAGATAGACAGAAAAATAATATAGATAGATAGATAGAGAGACGTAAATAGACAGATAGACAGACAGACTGATATAGATTACGGATCGATAGACAGATATATTCTGTTTTACGTTTATTCACACATTCCGAAAACTTGCTGTTTAACCTTGCCGGTATGTACAAGACGTTTTCATCACCACGGTAAATACTGCTAATTATGTTGATCTTGTTCCATAAGCACGACGGATACACCACTGAGTACGACGACGCGTCGGTGCATCGTGGAGGGCGGTCGTGGGGACGAGGTAGTGAAATATGATGGGTGAAGGACTCAGAGTATTTGGACGGACCTCGGAACAGAAAACGGACTATCGTATGAAAAGGTCCGATGATGATGACGATAATAATAATCATAATAATAATGATAATAACAATAATAATAATAATAATAATAAAGATACCACTACTACTAATAATAATAATAATGATAACAATAATAATAATAATAATAATAATAATAATAATAATAATAATAATAATGATAATATTAGAACTCAACATGTGCATTTACATGTATATAACTCTGTGCGTGCGTGTGTGTGTGTGTGTGTGTGCGTGTCTGTGTGTGTGTGTGTGTGTGTGTGTGTGTGTGTGTGTGTGTGTGTGTGTGTGTGAAATAGAAAATAGTTAAATTCCTCTGTCTGCGATGTCGGTATATTTCCATATGGAAATATATGAGAACGAGACTTTCAAAATGAATCTCTCCGGAGCATAAAATCAACACAGGACGAAATTGTGTTTAAATTTGGCGTGTCTCCCACGAATGACATATATTCCACACACACACACACACACACACACACACACACACACACACACACACACACACACACAACAATATCCCAGACCCAACAAAATTTTCTTTAGTCTGACAAACAAAAGTAAGTCTGCTAACAATAGAAGGCTTTTGTTTAACCCCCCGGGGGAAGGAGTGGAGGAAAACACTTTTTTTTTTTCTTTCCCCTCTGGTGCTTCATTATTATCATCTGATAAATGCCATGGACTTTGTGCAGAGGAAATAAGCCCGTCCCTGTATTTTAAAAGGGTCGATTAATTAGATTAGTTCGTGTGTTGGTCTGTGACTCTGCCACGTTGTGTCCACGCTGCCAAAATCATCGCAGCGAAAACTTTTTTTTTTTTTCTCTCATCAACGTACGAAAAATTTTTTTTTTAAATCTAAATGTTTCGCTCTCACCTACGCACTGATTATCTATTTATATATATATATATATATATATATATATATATATATATATATATATATATATATATTTTTTTTTTTTTTTTCTATCAATATTCCTAAAAAAAATCATGTATATGTATAATAAATTTATGGTAGCTTTTGGAGAGAACAAATCCGGAATTTATCGATAGGAAATTTCTACATTGAAGTAAATCGCTATTGATGATAACTGTTGAAAAATATTCGAGTAATATTAACATAGTTAAATAGAAGCACAAATATCAACACTGTTTTACACACTGAAAAAAATACTATCAAAGTTTAACACAGTGAAAAACAAATGCTATAATATTTCTACACAACGAGAAATATTAACACGATAGAGACAAGCATAGTTACACAATTTAACATCAGCCACAGAAGGGTTATCACACAATATAACTCACCAACAGCAATATGAACTCACTATAACAATATGAACAGCTTAAAGAACTGACATAACTATTAACAGAGTTTAACATAATGCCACAAGCACTGCCTTCTTCTAATACACTGCCCGGCATATCAAACGCAGTTTTAACACACGGGTCGTACTCACAGACACTCCAAAGTAAGAAACTGACACAAAGGAAAAATAAATCATGAAGACGAAAAATATAAATGTATGTGTGTGTGTGTGTGTGTGTGTGAGAGAGAGAGAGAGAGAGAGAGAGAGAGAGAGAGAGAGAGAGAGAGAGAGAGAGAGAGAGAACAAACACAGCCAATAACCTGGCCGAGAAAAACAAAGGAAATCAGACGCGCTGCGTCTTATATATACGGGTTCTCGAAGAGATTAACGTACAGACTGGTATGAATGTGGCACCTCTGCGAGGTATATCGGGGCTCAGTCGAGGTGGCAGAGCCGTGCCATTCTGGTCGGGAGGGGGAGGGGATGGAAAGAGTGAGGCAATCCCGACGAAATCGAGGAAATACGAGGAAAGACAAAGGGGAAGGGAAAATTAAGAGAATATAAGAGGAGGAGGGTGGCGTGTATGGGAGGGGGGAAAGAGTCGGGGATACCCGGCTGGATTTCCCGTCTGTATTATCATCCTGCGCTCATGAGGAATCTCCATTCGAACTCCTTGGCAACTTCTCCGGAAAAACATTTCTCTTTTCTTAAAGATCATTTATGTTTGAGAATATTTGGGGGGGGGGATAATCTTTCCCTACTCGGCCCTCTGAACTCATGAGAGAATTCTTTGAGTTTTTCTTCTTTTTTTTTTTTTGAGTGAATTTCTAATTTCTAAATAGTTCCTTGTATAGCCTGACCTTTCAAAGCTAGGAATTCTAAGTAAAGTCTAAATGATATACCAATATATGATCTCTATAGTACATATATAAAGGAAGTATATATATATATATATATATATATATATATATATATATATATATATATATCTTTTTTTTTGCCTTGGAATTCTTATTGGACAAGAGAGAAACAAAACGCGACCACTGGATGAAAACGAACAAAGGAAGAGACATAAAGGATGATAAAGAGAGAGAGAGAGAGAAAGAGAGAGGGGAAAAAATGACAATTAGTTCCGATAACAGAGAGGGGAATGAGGGAGACGCGCACAACTATGTGGACGAACAAGGAAATAACATAAAAAAGAAACAATATTAACGCTGGAATGTGACACGAGAGACAGAGGTGTGTGTGTGTGTGTGTGTGTGTGTGTGTGTGTGTGTGTGTGTGTGTGTGTGTGTGTGAGAGAGAGAACAGGGGGATGGTTATTTAATTCACGTTGACCACCAACCCCGCCTTGAATTAGTGTCAATGGACACGTCAAGAGGAAGCGTGGAGTCAAATGACTGACGAAAGGAAATACAAGAAAATAATGTCAAAAAAAAGTTGAATCACATGCGAGAGTTGTGCGTATGACTACGCGATCATATAAATGACAGACGCTGGAAAGGCAACCTCTCAGCACGGCACCTCTGTTCAAAAGTACAGTTTTCTGTTTAATATGTCGTTGTCTGCTGAAGTCCGCCGTGGTCTTCTATGTGGGCTGCTATCATCTGCCGTGGCCTTCTTAACTGGCCTGCTATATCTACCGCAGTCTTCTATGTAGTCTGCTGTATCTACCGTGGTCTTCTTATGTGGCCTGCTGTATCTGCCGTGATCTTCTATGTGGCCTCCTATATCTGCCGTGGTCTTCTTATGTGTCCTCCTGTATCTGCCGTGATCTTCTATGTGGCCTCCTATATCTGCCGTGGTCTTCTATGTAGTCTGCTATATATACCGTGGTCTTCTTATGTGGCCTGCTATATCTGCCGTGGTCTTCTATGTGGCCTCCTATATCTGCCGTGGTCTTCTATGTGGCCTCCTATATCTGCCATGGTCTTTATGTAGTCTGTTATACCTGCCGTAGTCTTCTTATGTAACCTGCTATATCTGCCGTGGTCTTCTATGTGGCCTGCTGTATCTGCCGCGTGTGGGGGGTTTTACCGGCCCATGGTCTGCCACGCTAACCAACGGCTCACAAACAGGAAACCTCACCTATCTATCTGCCGTTCGCCTCCCCTCCTCCGGATCCCTATTCTCCTGCTCTCGGAGTTCCCAAAATATACGTGTTTTGTATACAGTCCTGGCCAATGTTTAACCCCCACCTCCCCAAACCCCGAAATTCTTCCGCTGCCGGCGAGCATTAGCGGTATTAACCTTCTTTGCACCGTCTTTATATATATATATATATATATATATATATATATATATATATATATATATATATATATATATATATTCTCTTTTTTCTCCACCTCAGACTCTCCCTTTTTTTTTTCTTCTGGATCTAATTTATTGAATCTATCAACCCCTGAATCTCATTCAGCGGAGGGTTGGGTCTGAGGCAGTTTGTGTGTGTGTGTGTTTACAGACTTTCTTCCATTGTCTTTTCTGGTCTCCTTAGAGCGGCTTTTGTCCACTTGTTCCTTATTCATCTTGTGAATTTCCGCAGGAGGAAATACCAGAAACATATTCATGAATCGTGTGCATGCTAATCTCTCGCTTTATATGCGCCATCTTCATTACATACTTTCTTGTATATATGTAAGTATATACACATATATAACATATGCTATCCTTGCCTGGATGCCCCACTGCTAAAGGCATTCATTCTTTTACGTACGCTAACGTGCTGATACTCTCTTTCTTAATTATTTTTCTTTCACATTATCTGACTCTCTTACGCCCTGAAGATAACCCGAAACAGTTCTATACATCTAATTCTGTTTTAACTCTTCGTTTTCGTCTTTGGAATCTCTCATTACAGACGAGAGGAACCGAGTTAATTTTACCGCAAAGTGAGATTAATTCCCCCACCCCCGCATCGGGGTTTTAAGGACTCGGGCAGAGCGAAGCACTGAGACCCAGAGGAGAACGAAGAACTTGAGGCTCCGGACAGAGCGAAGCACCGAGGATAAGAGAAGAACGAAGCGCAGATGCCCCGAACAGAGCGGAGAACCGAATCCCCCAAGAAGAGCGAAGCACAGAGGACCCGAGCAGAGTGAAGCACTGAGGCCCCGAGAAGAGTGAAACACTGAGGCCCCAAGCAGAGCGAAGCACTGAGGACTCGAGTTGACAGCAGCAGTAATTACAGAACTCTGAGCCACTTCTGGTTTCCCTTCGTCTTACTGTTGGTATCCTGGTAAACTGTTTTGTGGTTCATCTCCCGGGGACAACTTAGTTGCCTGGTTCACCTTACGAGGACAACTTAGCGTTCTGGTTCATCTTCCGAGGACAACTTAGCTACCTGGTGCACACCACGAGGACAACTTAGTCTCCTGGTCCATCTTCCGAGGACAACAAACTTGCCTGGTGCGCATTACGAGGATAGACAACTCAGCATTCTGGTTCCTCTCCAAGGGACAAATTCCATTTTCTTTTGTCTCCAATGTGATCTGTTTTCTCTATATATATCCACCCTCCACCCCCCCACCCCCAACACGACTGCTTTCTCAGCTCAGTTTTCAAGGGAAATGCATTTCTCTGCTCCCACCTGGTGTGAGCAAAGCGACTCGGTTCTCTCTCTCTCTCTCTCTCTCTCTCTCTCTCTCTCTCTCTCTCTCTCTCTCTCTCTCTCTCTCCCTTTATCCGGTGAAAAGACCATCCGTCTTCTTGGTTTAATTCGTGAAGCGTCAGACCACACCGTCACCACAGACACACACACAAACACCACATCTTCAGGAAAATGGTCCCCTCCTCCTTTCCTCCTCCCACACACCTGGATCTTCCCAGAGCAAAATGTCAGTCGAGGATTAATTTCACGGGTATTATTATACCCAACACTGTCGCGCCGGAAAGCCGCCCCCGCGAGGGGTTTCCCAAAGAAGTTTGGCTATGCAAATACGTACCTAGCGCCGGGCGAATGTAAGGAGCGGCTTCCCATGCCTTCGATCTGCAGGTGTGAATGAAGGTGTGTGTCATACCCGTGCGCTGGAGGAAGATTCCGGTTTACCTAACCTCAATGTATGTTTTGGGTTCGACTCCAGGACGAATGTAGATCTTCTTAACATAATCTTTCACAGGATCTTGGCCGCCTCAATGTCGAAAAGGGTGAACCATGAAAATACTCCGAGTCAGTCGAGAATTTCTGCGAAATATAATACTGCGACCCACGAGTCGTGACTCCAATCTCCAGCCACTTTAGCCCAATAAGAATAAATCCATAAATATCTTAAAAGAAATAACTATGTGGGTTATGCAACTTGTGGCAATTCGTGTCACAGCTTGAAATCATAACATTTCCCACTGGCATTAATAACTATATACTAACTCACATTCACTCCAGCAAGAAAATTTGTTGAAATTGTGCTTTGTAGGAGCGAAATGAAATTCTACATGAATAACCTTGAAAAAACCTAAAGGTCACAGAAAAAAAGGTGTCTCGCAAAAAATAAACAAATGAAGGTCATGAGAAAAGGTCACGTAAGATTATAGAACTTATAAAAATGATGAAAGATTATAAACACAGAAGAGTAAACAATGAGGTTTTCTATATTCAAAGGCTCATAAAAAACAACAGGCCATCGAGATAGCGAGGCTTTAAGTCGGCACCCCACCCGGGTTCCGTTTTCCTTCACTCAGCGATTAACAACAACGGTGTTTACATTGGTCCCGTAACTCGAGCTACAGTGGTCCTTCCATTAACAGTTCAGTCGCCTCATCGCACAAGGGACTATTGCCGCTGATGTAACCTACACCGAAAAATAAAAAGGAAAACGTATCAATCCCTCCCACACAGACTTTGAGACTGGAGGCGTTTATCACGCCACGCACGTAAACATATATGTGGCAGGAGGAGGAGGAGGAGGAGGAGGAGGAGGAGGAGGAGGAGGAGTTCAGACAACGGGTCTTCAAACGTTCGGAGCGTCGCACGCGGGAGAGGGTGGTGGGTGTTGGGCGCGGGTGTTGTGTGTATACAGAAACTTGAGACGTTAATAGAAAATGGGTGAAGCTATTTTTCGAAAACGAGACCACAATATTTCTCTCTCTCTCTCTCTCTCTCTCTCTCTCTCTCTCTCTCTCTCTCTCTCTCTCTCTCTCTCTCTCTCTCTCGCTTGGTTGCTGGTAAAGAATGATATCAATAAGGTTTTATGGATGGGCTACAGGCATGCAGGTTGGAAGTGTTTCTTTTCTCTTTCCTGTGTACACTGTCTCTCTGTCAGTCTGTCTGCCTGTCCGTCCGTCTGTCTGCCTGCCTGTCAGTCCGCCTTTCTGCAGTATCTATCATTTTCTCTGAGTTCCACTCTCCCCGACGCACTGCAGTTTCTCTCGCATCAGACATTATCCATTTATTCCAATTTCAATAACCCTCTTTCCTATATATATATATATATATATATATATATATATATATATATATATATATATATATATATATATACACGCCTCGACCTGTTCCTCATCGCCACAAATAACGGGGGGGAACCTCCTGCGGGAGGGTAATACACGTGCAGCCTATACAGCTGCGGGCAACACGTCGCGATGACCGCATAATCATCGTAATCTAGGGCGACAGCCGGGGGTACAGCCCCGTCTTTATGAGCACTTC